>NC_056561.1:21646079-21703270 GCF_013358625.1 Macadamia integrifolia | reverse complement strand
AAAAAAAAAAAAAAGGGTTAAACAAACAATTTCTAAGCCTTGAAACCTAGGTTTCAAGCTTGGCCCCAAAAAAGTACCAAAACTGTCATATCTCAGCTTCAAAGCCTTACAGAAACTAACATCAAAATCAAGATTTAGAAACATTGGCCTTAGGACTGAATTAAGCCCTATATTTGACATGTTTACCATTATAGGATTTCTTCCTTCCATTTTGATGGTTTGGATTGACACAATTAGGTTCCATTGGTTGCAAGTAAAAGGGTAAAAAAGGGAAAAAAACAGAAGTTTTATAATCATGATTAAGTAATCTATATAAACTTTTATAATATTTGATAATTATAATCTTTGGTTTACTTTTCAAATCAATGTGATTTGATTGTAAAATAAAATTTAATACCTAAATTTAGAATGTTTTAGATTTTCTATACAATTATATTAAGTAATGATTCAAAATTTCCATTTTAGTATTGATTTGAATTCATTTTTGGTCTATTTATTTTCCTCACAACCAATGGAGCCTTAGGTGTTTGGCCTCCCAAATGGGAGAAGTCAAAGATTCCTTCAAATGGATGATAAAGTTGTGAACCCTTAATAATTTATTCTTTCAGAATTTGAGATTTGCAAGAGTGGCTTGGTTCATTCAACAGATAATAGTCACATGTAATGTGATTCTGTGATTCATAAGTTTATTCTTGATTAGCTTATTGATGCAAAGGTCAACATCAGAAGTACCAATGTGTTTGAGGGAATGCTGGTCATCAAGAGTGCGAGACAAGACTAAAAAAACAAATGCTCTATCCGCAATTCACTATCAAACCATGTGCTGTGCACTCTAATGCCTGTTTCTGGGGCAAAAGCCATCCACACATGGTCCCCTACCCCACTCCCACTCCCACTCCCACTCCCACTCCCTCCAAACCACCCCCCCAACCCCCCTTTAAAAAAAATAAAATAAAATAAAATCAACCCTAATTCCTTTACTTATGCTTACGTACTCTCAAGTTCACTTACTCATAGTCCACCAATATTTCAAATAAAGTTCCTAAATGTTCTAAATAACAAAAAGTAAATAATATTCTTTCTTTTAACTGTTGGGGTCATAGTTAGCAAATTCGGATTCGGGAATTATTCGGGCGGAGAATTATTCGGAATAATTCGGTTGATTAATTTAAGGATTCGGTCAAAAAAGCGGTCAAAAAAGCTTATTGGGTTTTTTTTATTATTTATTATTTTTATTTTTAATTTTTTTTTTAGTTTTTTTTTAAAAAATACTATTTAAGTGGACCGAATAATTCGGTTTAATTCGGATTCGGTCCGAATTATTCGCGTTTTATATTCGCTTTTGAAAAAATCATGAATTTTACCGAATTTTATTTTTAATTTAGATTCGATCAAAATTTTTGATAAAATTCGAAAAAATTCGATTCGACCAAATAATTCACGAATTATTCGGCCGAATTGATGACACTGATTGGGGTTATATCTAAACACAGAGGGGACTTACCCACACGAATGATAAAAGAGTTCAGATCAAAAGTCTTCATACGAAAACACTGAGAGATTGAGTGAATTCTAACTGTAGATCGGATACTATAAAAGAATGATTATTTTACGAAAACTTATCCAAACTCTTATAAAAGTAAGCATCCAATTGATATTTTCAGGTGCACTCCTACTGACGACCCTGCATTAATGAAAGAACCACGCTCCCAAACATAGCAGCATTCTTCCCCATAACGAAACCCATTAATAACATTAATTACCTCAAAAGGGTTCAGCTCGTTCCTATCATCCGTACCTTACTTCTCTCTCTTTTGTTTTTTGGGTTAGGATCCTTATTTTACCTATCAAAAGGTAGGCATTTTGGTTCATAAAAAGTAAAAGAGAGTGGGTACTTTGGTAAGCACACGAGAGAGCAGTGTGCTTTTATTAGAAAGGCGAGCGCCGCAAGCCTTATCACACACTTGTTTATCTTTCATTCTTTATAATATCTTTTCTTTTAACCTGTCCTATGAACGCTGCCCAATTTATATATCATTTTTTTCTCGGATTCTGTCTTTGGCTAGTGCCAAGTATATTCTTTTTTTCTCTCTCCTATTCTCCTTGGCTAGTATGATGCCATATAGTGGTCGGTATTGGATGCCCAAAAGCCAAAAATTGATAACCATTGACAATACCCAGAAAGAGAATAAAGAGACTCGAGTTGCCATTGACGAAGTTGGATGCAGTAAGATTTTCTAAACATATTTTTTTATGACTTGATAGGATTGACACAAGATCGGGAAATAGAGTTTGTTACTAACTTACTTCTTAGGTCGGCACTCACTTTAACGACACCATATTGGATGGCACCTACATAATCTCAAGTGGCCAACTGACCCCAAAGATTTTTTTTTTTTTTTTTTTTTTTTGATAAATAATGGAACGGAACAATGGTTGGCGGCTTGGAGGCATGACCTAAGTGATATTTGAGACTTGAGAGTGATGAGGTTTCAAGTCTCCAACTTCTACCAAAGAAACTGCTGTCACTTGGTAACTTTCTTTATAGTGGTGTTTGGTATGTATTTTTATAATAGATTTTCAGGTTGATTAGAATAAAAAAGGACATACTCAGTGCAGAAGGCTCTCATTACTGTAGGATTTAACGAGGGTCATAATTAGAATGTATTCTGAAATTCGATGGTGCTTAATTTTCTTGTTTTAGAGTATGTGTTAGACCCATAATATATTCTGATAATGTATAGTAAATAGAGTTTACAACATTTTTTTTTGGTAATGAAAAAAGGGTGCTCTGTGATAGTGATCATAGCCCCCAGGACAAGCCCCCACTCGAACCCACAATCAGTCGACTCGAGCGGTAATGGATTGAACGCATATTCACCACTAGGCTACCAACCCCATTGGTAATAGAGCTTACAACTGAAGTGTCAAATATGTGGAAAACAAGAATCTAAAACGATGTAGAAAAGAATGGAAATGATAAACAAATTCTCGAAAAGCAAAAGACGTGATTTGGCAAGGTTGCTTACGTATACAATGAAATGATATCTACTTCACTATCAATTGAGAATATGATTATAATCACTTATTCTCACACCTCTCTTAGATTGATTAGAGAGAAAATCTTCACTACAAATTTATAGGGAAACTCAACATATGCAGTTTAATGAAATACCGATATAACCCTAAAATAAAAAATTCACACTTAATAGGCCTTTTGGAATCAACCCCCAAATGCAAACAATATAATACAAGACATCATAACCTTATAAAATATGAATCATAATTCAAAATTGAAACATGATCAAATCATTATTTTTTGGTTTGGCTTCAGTTTTGTATTATTATAGGAAAACTTTTAATTGAATGGTTCGATATATATATAGAACAATAATAATTGGTTGGATTTCAATTTAGTTTCATTACAATTGACCAATGAACCGAAATTGAACCAACTTACACCATTATCGGACACTCCCATGCTGCAAACCAATAGAGGGGCCGGAGAAAGCTACTTAAGCTATGAATAATAATAGGTAAAAAGGATGTTGCCCTATAATATCCCTCTGTCCACTCACACAAAGCCATGAATAACATCCCCTCTTTGAAAATAACCATAAGCAGCTACAATATTATAAGTTTCTTCCTCTAGACCAAATCTGTAGCCTTCATTAGGAGATTCATTTTTAGTGTTTTCCATGCATATCACTAAATAGGAGCCACTGAATACATCAGCCACACCTAACATGTGAAATTGGTGCATAAGGATGTTGTGCTCAGCCTGGAAGGCTGGAACACAATCATGAAGTTGAAAGTACCGGAGCTATACCAACATAGGGACCGCACAACCCCACATCAAACCCCTTTGAATAATAATAATTAAGGAAAAAAAAAAAGATTGTCCAAGAGTATGGCACCTATGCGTCGACATTGGATGGGGTAAAATGACCGATCCACCTTGCCATGCCCTCAACGAAAGTTGGGCCAATTGTTTATTTCAAAGAAATGAATGCATCTCATTAATGGCAAACTATGTAATGAAAGTAGACCATTTTGAAGCACTCGAAAGGGCTCTACTATTTGGACTAAAGCAAGCAAAGAAGATGAGATGGCGGATTGATGAAGCCTGGAGTGATCCAACTGATCTGAAACTTTTCTGGGATCCTAATACCACATTGTGGCCTTTTGAGTATGTTACCCACTCTTTTTGATGTACATTTTGACCCCCACTTTTTTCTCAAAGCTCAGACCTAATAACATTGTGGTAGTTTTTGTCAAACAATTAACGTGGCTGTCGCTATCTACCTGTTCTCAAATCAGATGTAATAACTAATATTTTGAATATAATATAATTTATTTTCGTTTTTAAGTTAAAAATTTCGTCTGTCTTGATACTTTTATGGGTGTTTTAATTGGTCTCCTGCTGACATAGGAGCCACACTGTCAGCCAGAAAACTCTTCCACTAATAATAACGGGGTAACGGGGGAAAAGCCAGCGACGACTGATACACGCGTGGTGGTGGAAGTCCCCTACTTAATCATATCTGTGGCGTCTCCGCGTGGCTCGGATTCTCTTAAAAATCTTATCTGACGACTCACTAACCACACACAGACACAGTTTTACCAAAAGAAAAGACAAAAAAAAAAAAAAAAAACTGACCTCACACAGGGTAACAGTCCGGGGCTGATAGGAGAGTTGGGTGAGATAGAGATTGGAGGCTTGGATGTATCCAAAATTATTTAGTCTTGGAGATTCTGTGTACGGGTTGGTGGACTACTGAAAAGCAACAAAGATTTCTGTTCTGCGGCCAAATGACAAACACTTTTTTAAAGCATCTCCATTCCCCAAACAATGTTTCCAATCATGATTTCAAATTTGAAGGATCAGTATTGTATTGATTGCTATATCGGTATTAGTTGAAATTGATCTCTAATTCTTGATCGATTTAGATCAATTATTCATATTGTTTCAAAAGTAAAATAATAAAAAATTTATAATTTTTGAAAAAAAAAACAAGGATAAATTCGATTAATATTCATCGATCTGGATCAGAATTGTATCAATACTAATATTGATACTAATATCGATACCGATAACATCCCCTAAATCCATGTTCTCATCCCCAACCCCAAACCCAAACCCAAACCCAAACCCGAACCCAACCCCAGGTTCCCAACCTTAATCCCCCAAGGTTGAAAATCATCTAAAATCATTGAACGGATGCAGTGAGCATCAAGTGGCTGAAAGTCTCTTTAGATCAAGGATTTAGGGAACGGTATCAATATCGGTATCTGTCCAGACCAATCCAATATCAAATCGGATTAGATCAGTGGGTATCGATTGTTTTACTCCTACTTTTTCTTTAAAGTATTAATTTTTTATTATTTTACCCCTTAAATGATGAGAATCATCGATCCAGATCGATCAAGAATCGGGGATTGGTGTCAACCAATACCAATTCGATATGGCCGATATAATCAATGTGAAACCGGTACTTGAAATCATGCTTCAGACACGTACTTAGATGCTCTCAATCATCTTATCTCACCGCTTATTGCAGATGATGTAAACTAAAAACCCCCAGTAATCTTGATTTTCATTTTTCGGTAAAGCAAACCCCAGTACACCTAGAGCATGGGTCTTCTTCAAAAGGATTAAGAGGATCTTTTATTTGTGACTTGTGAGTTGTGAGTCACCTTAGATTCAGCACAATCTTTGGTATGGTATTCTTGATGGCGTCCACATCTTGTGATTGCCCAGGAGAACTTTAATTCGGTTCTTTTTCATCACCACTTTTCTTTCCTTTTTCTTTCTTTTTAAAGTTCAAAGTAGAGATCATTAGATCATTAGAGCACTAGATCAGTGCATTGGAAATCGAGTATTACAGAACCAGGCCGTACATCCGGCCATTTCCAGGGGGTGGGGAAAAAGTTAAATCTTTCTTCTGGTAATCGACGAATCTCATGTGGGCAATGTTTCAATTTTGTATTACATTGATCTGCTTTGTACTTTTACTGAAATAGCCCTCTTGAAATGCTTTCGTTTCTGAACTCTGAAACCATTTATTTATATTCCAGTCTTCCTAATCCTCTGAGTCCACGCAAGAACACCCAAATACCTCTGGAAGGGAAAACCGAGAGAGGCCGGAGCCTGCAGTGGCAGCAGCAGTAATGGGTTGGAAGTCTGGAACCAGTGGTTCTAGAAGTCAGAGGGTTCCCCTCTTGTATAATGAGGTTACTTCTTCCTATTCTTTTTTTTTTTTTTTTTTTTAATTCTTGGGTGAATCCCTTCCTTGTTTATTTTCCTTTCCTTTTCTGGGTATTG
The DNA here is from genome assembly GCF_013358625.1 of Macadamia integrifolia. NCBI lineage: Eukaryota > Viridiplantae > Streptophyta > Magnoliopsida > Proteales > Proteaceae > Macadamia > Macadamia integrifolia. The sequence continues at coordinate 21,696,945 of NC_056561.1, read as the reverse complement.
TGTTTCTTGAACAATCTCCATGTTAGATTCCATGAACCAATCTTCAGCAATTGGTTAGTTGGAGACTTGTTTGGAAGGTTATGATTTGGTTTTGATTGATCATGCAACTCATTTTGTGGCTGTGTCTTTACAATTCATCTTAAATTCAGACTTGTTCTTGCTGGGTCTTCTTGTTTTGAATATGGAATCTTGGGCATGCTCTGGTCCTTCCTGATATGCATAGGGTGTTCTTTAGTCTTTATTTTATTTTATTTTTTTTCACTCTTAATCTCTTAGATTGGTAATTGGTTTCTTAATTGGGTGGCCTGTTTATATTGTGCTAATGAATTTAAAACATGTTCCTGAATTGAATTTGGAGACACCAACTTAACTGGTACTTATTTTCCCTTTCCTTTCCAGACAGCTGCTGTTCCTTCAGACCTTGAGCATGGTGATGCAGTCCAGGTGAGAAGGGTTTCCCTTTTTTTTTTGGGGTGGTTCGGTTCTGCTTTGTCCATGGTTTGATGGAAATTGGAGAGGTGCTGACTATATTATTGAACTCAGGCTGCAAATGTTGGATTTTGGAGAGTAATTCGATTGGTAAGTACGAAGTTTCTTTGTTTTTTTTTTTTTTTTTTTATTTATTTATTTCTGATTTAAGTAGCTATGGTGCTGAGACTTTTTTGACTTGTAGCATCTTTTAAATTACAGGCAAAGCCTGATGCAGGGAAACTGATTCTTGCTACGATTGCACTGCTGATAGCGTCGACAACAAATGTTCTAATTGTAAGTATTTCTTGTATCGACTCTTTCTCTCAGATGCACTTGACATGGATATGCATTTCCCACTGTATCTATGGCATCTTTCTTCTTCTTCTTCTTCTTCTTCTTTTTTACTTTTTTTTTTCACTTTAAGAAAAAGTTAAGAAGCAGAATTTGGTATAGTAGAATATATGGAATTGGGGCAGCTCATTCCTTGATTGCCAGAATGCCTACCCTGGGATGGTGTTGGTCAACCGAGTATAACCTTGTAGGCTCCTTGACTCCACTATCAAAAGATTTTCGATAAGAACCCTCTGTTTGGCTTAATATCTATTTGGCATCATTTTCAAAGTCTCAGGAATTGAACGATACCTTCAACCCTCACCATAATGTAGAACCCTCTGTTTAGCTTAATATACTTCACTACCAGATCTGAGATGGGAGAATGAAGGCCTAATACCACTTCTCTGAGGATCCATTGGCTAATCTCTTTCATTATTTCTCAAAAAATCCTAGTCTTCTACACTTCAAGGCCATATGTCTCTTTAACTGCTTCTATGTGCCAGCTAAATTCATTAGCCTGCCTTCTCTGAGTTCAGAACAGTTACTTTTTGGGTAGAGTCAACAAATTTGTTGTTGGGAGTGTTCTAAATGAAATGTTCCCTGTTCTCAATGAAGCCATGAAAGTGAGGTAGAGATGAACAATAACTTCTTGAAGCCTCCTCATGCCAAGTGGCATGTTACATGCAACTTCGGAATTTTGTTCATTACTTTTAGCTTGAATCCTCTTGCTTCTGTTTGGATTTAATTCAAGCCCTTCACTTTGTAGACATTGGAATTTGTTATAGAAAACACCAACAAATACGAAAATAAACAAAGACAAATCCGCACAACACACAGAGATTTAACGAGGTTCACACATTAATGTGGTGTGCTACGCCTTTGGGCGAAGAAGAAGAAATTTCACTATGTAGAAGAGAGATTACACCCAAACAGCAGCGAGAAAACTCGCCCCGAAACCTTAGCTCGTGAAACCCCAAATTACAACTGCTTGCTCAACAAAATGATTGTACATTATATACCCCTCTGCTTCCATCACAAATCTCAGAAAAAATCCCATTCAGGTTACCACCAAAATATGTCGGAGTGGGTCATTCTTCAAAACGGGTCAAGAATTCGAGACAAACTTAACAAATCTCCACATTGGCTTGATTCTCCTTCAACAAACAAACAAATAGCTAAAAATCTTCGTCTTCTCCAATAGCCCTCCCAAGGGCTGAACTCAAAGGCGGCAAATGCCAATTAAGTTAAGGCAATGCTTGAACTTACCAACACATAAAGGCTTGGTCAACAGAATTTCCCAAGGAATAGTTCTCCACCTTGCAAGAGGTGGTTGGCTTTGTGGGAGAGCTTTTGAATTGCAGTTCTCATGTGTTACTCTAATTACAGTGTTCTGATAAAATAGGTAGATAGATAGATAGATAGAGAGTTCATGTAAAATTGTGATCAGATGAAGCTGAAGTTGTAAAAGTAAAAGTTGCAATGTCTAATATGTTCTCTAACCATATTATTGTGTTTAGTTTCTTACATTAGATTTTTTCTTCTGCAGCCAAAATATGGTGGGATGATCATAGACATTGTGTCAAGAGATACAAGGACTCATGAAGATCAATCTGAAGCTCTGGATGCCATCAAGAATACCATACTAGAGATTGTGCTGATAGTAGCAGTTGGGTATGACCAGTTCACACATGATAATTCTTCTTGCTCTTTAACCGTACTAGTGAAATAATTGAGTAGAAGGCGTGCTTAGTAGTCCTTCGATATTATTTCTTCAAAGACTTACTAATGCAGGGGCATGATCATCTAGTTTTGGGCCAATTTTCTGGGCCCATGGTTCAGTGTTTCGGTTTAGATTTGAACCAGCAGGAGTTACCCTATAGTTTTTTATTTGCATTGTTTTTGCTATTACTAGTTACTTGTAATAGAAGTCCAAACTATTAGAACTCTATCCTATCCTTCTTTTAAGAGTTAAGGCTCTTTTTATCATGATTTATATTTATGTTTCTATCCTATTTATTAAAAATTATTTATAATAACAATTTATTTATCATAAATGAAGTAAATATCTTTTTGTTACCAAAATAGAGAATAGTTTTTAAAATTAAAAATAGGTTTGATGTGTTTCTAGAGGCCTAAAGGGTGGTTTGGTTTCAGAAACTCAAATAACCAGGATCACAATGATGTGACAAATAACCAGAATTCAAGAACACTGAATTGCAATGGATCAGCAACTCAGATGATTGTGATATTCTGATATGAAGTTAATAAAATAATAAGGAACAACTCTCAAAAGATGGGTACAATCCAATGTCTCATGAACCAGAACGATTACATAATTAGTAACTTAAGATTCTAAAAACTAGGAACTCAGATATCACAACAAAAAGAAAAATGAAAAATGAAGATATTGGTAAGATTCTGGTTAACAACATTCTTAGGCTATCAAACAAGGCAGCAAAATATCAAGCAAATTTGATGGTTTTTAGGAGTTATGAAATTATCCTATTTGAGGTAGGATCTATGAAGCCCTGTAGATTGATGGAAGAACTTAAACAGTGCTGTAGACATATGCAAGATCAGAATCGATGAGTAATATCAGTAATAAACAGAAACAGAAATACCTAAAGTCACTGCAAATAATATGATGTTGCAGTAGGGATTTAATGGCATAACAGGGACAGAAAATCAATGGATAGAGTTGCAAAAATTTGGGAATCTGATCAGTTGATCTCTGATCCAAAAACTAAAACTGTGGGCAGGTGTAGAATGACTTGCGGCTGATGAATCTGCAGTCAAACCTGAAATCTCAGGTGTATAGATCCCAAAACAGGAGAGTTATAAAATATTGGGATAACAAAATAAATCAAGAACAGTACTTACTTGAAGGGTTAGTAGAGGAGAAGAATGAGAAGAATATAATCAGATTTCCCACCTGGCCCTGCTAAAATCCCACCAGTAGTATTGGAGTCTCACCAATGGAGTAGTTGAATCACAACCAAATCTGAATCTCGCAGACCATGCACAACAACAAGCCATCTCTTTATAAAAAATAAAATTCGTTAGGAGCTTTGTGGCTCAAACAACTAAATAGAGTTGAGTTGATAAGAATCGTACTCTAAATAGGAAGGTAAAAAATAATAGGAAACTGAAACAAAGTTGTATACGCAATATATTAATATGGGCCTGTAAACAGTTTCATTTCTCCTATTTGTTTTGCATCCATGTAGTCGACCCCACCAAGTTGGGATAAGGTTGAGCTGTTGTTGTTGGGCCTGACCTTAACGGGCCTAGCTCACTACTTAAAATAAACAGAAATAAAAGACTAACTAAATCCCATCAAGGACTGAGTTAACTCAGCCACAGAACTGACTCAAGAGTGCTTCTTCTTCCTTTGGTACTTTAAAAAGTACTTATCCTGCTGGTGATCTGCATCTACTCTCCCCAGCTTGAAAACATTTGTCTTTGATGAATGGATAAGGGACATGTAGTGCTCACAAAGGTCCAGGATGAGATGCTTGAGGTTGTGGGCGTGTATCTAGGAGCAGTCTGTTCTTGGACGGTCTTTCCACTTGATAAGAAGGCAATGGAAATCACTTCCCTTCCAAGTGGAAGTATGTCTATCATCTACAATATTTTCTATTTCATCCTCAACGGGTGGAGTAAACTGGGGTAACCGTAAAGCATGCTCTGTATCTCCCTCGTTCGAGTGGTGATCCAAATAGATCGTAAGATCAGCCACATTGAAGATGTTGCTTATGTTCATCTCGGTAGGCAATTCCAGCATATAAGCCTTTGGTCCTACCTATGTAAGGACCTTATAGGGGCCCGTTTTCGGTGGGTGGAGCTTCATGTTAGCATCAAGAGGAAACCCTTCAAGAATAATACGGACCATCACCATGTCTTTAGGATGAAACTTCACAAATCGTTGATGATGATCATCCGTAGATTTATAAGAATCATTACTAATGGCAATACGGCGATGAACATCAACATGGACCTCAGTGATATGCCATATAAACTCATTCGCTTCCATAATGCATTTAAGCCATGATCAAACATACACCAACATTAATTAGCTAATATTTAGAGTATTAGAGTAGTATACTATGCGACTCCCTAATCCACAAATCCCAACTAAAGTCAAACACTGAGCATGTAACTTACACAACAGTACAAGTGTACAATAGTAATCATAATGACTATGTAGTATCTACTTTCTACTGGAAAGAACTGACGGCCTAGCTGGATTCCACGCTCAGTACGAAAGAAATGACGTATATTTTCCTCTGACTACGCTACAAATGCATGCCACGTCATAGTCTGAGAGAATAATAGAACATAGTCCTCCACTGCTGCCAAAAAGACTGAGTCATTTACATACTAAAGGTAACCTATCCGAGGATATGTATCACCTCCATAGTATGAAGAAGAAGAACCTGCCATTGAGTTACTCTCAATTGATGGATCCGGCAATGTGTACGGGTTGGTTGGGTATGAGAATAAAGTGCCAACAAAGCCACTACCATGTGATAGGTCTGGGAGCCATAGTCAGTACTACTACTAGGAATGGATGAACCAGATGTATGCCCCATCCCAGTGAATTGACCATAAGGTCCATGATAATGCGACCAGGTACTCCCTCCAATAAATGATGGGACACGCCATTGCTCACTCCCTCTACTCTCACTGTCCAGATGACTATCCCCTCCACTCAAACTCATTCCACCAATAGAAGTAGATAGACTATCAATGTCTATAAAATCTCGTTGTCCTTCACCGAATCGGCGACAAGGCCCTCTACTGTAACCTGAACTCCTCCCTCCACCTGATGGACGTGCACCATGATGGGAATCTTGTGTGGCATACTCAAATTGACTCTCCCCAGTGAATCACACTCCGGTTGTGGATCGGCCTGCTCATACTGCTCTCAAACTCCTTCAAATCTATCACCACCACCTCCCCCATCACCACCATCACCATTATCATCGTCATCACCATCACTGTCGCCACCATCATCACTCTCACCATCAGCATCATCAGCACCATCACCATCACCATCACCATCACCATCACCATGTGTCTGTGTTTGTGTCTGAGTCTGGGTGTGGGTACGACCACCCGATGAAATGGACCAATCCTCTTCGTCATCATCATCATTCTCATCCCTACCAGGTGTAGGCTCGAATGGTTGAGGGGTCTGTGAATGTATCCTTCCATCTGTAGCGATATAATCATCAACATTGACCGCCATCTCTCGCACTAGATATGGGTCTGGCCTACCTCCCGGTCTATCCATCAACGGCTCGCCTCTATCCCTCACCCAGTCCATTAGAGGATCCTCATCATCTGAGTCGATCTGGAAAATATCAACCAGCTCGATCTGGCCCCTACCATTATCTTGACCCATGCTTATGTGTTGCATCCTCAGTCTCATATTATAATGCACATACACCAAGTCATTCAAACGTTGTGAACCTAATTGATTCTGCCTCTTCGAATAGATGAGTGAAAATGTGCTCCAATTTCTCTCACAACCAGATGCAGAACATGTCTGGGAGAGTACTTTAATGGTAATATTCCTCAATTCCGGAGACAAACCCCCATATAACACCCACCATTCAGCTGTATTATAAGTTACAACAAGTGTACATACTAAAATTTGGATTTCATACCAGGATCAGTATTCGTATGACCCGCATATGCAGCATGAGACCCGAAGCTGTCTAATTCATTCTTGAATTCTTTCATCTATAACAAATTTACAAATAGGACCCTAGTTAACAACCATTGTACTGAAATTTTAGATTCCTATTGTATAATAGTAATAGTAGTACAAAACTAACCTCAGTATTGGATTTGACTTGTAGATCGGGGTTTGATTGTAACTTGGCAACCACCTGCTTCACTGCTTCTAGAAGATCCAGATCCAATGCAAGTCTCTTGTTGTGCTGATACCTAGGGTTTAAATAGTATGCTGAAATGTGACAAAACATATTATTGTCGATGTGAACATTAATGCATTTTTATCACATAAAAGAATGTATTCAGCTTTGCTTACCAGCCTTATGCAACGGATGCGAAAGTTGGCGCTCAACGGTCTTCTGTTATTTCCACAAAAATCCTACTTCCATGTGGGTTGGCAGCATAGAATTCCTTCATCATTGCAATAGCAGCCCACAAGCTTGGCAAGGTGGGTTTGAAAGCAGAATCCACCAACTTCAACACGCCAACAATTGGTGCCAAGATTTTAACCACTTTACTCTATTGTGTCCAAAACTCCTCTGATGAAATGGTTACCTATGCCTCTCTACCACCAGTTGATCCTGCTTCCTTCCAACCAAACCACTCCTTAGATGTGAACATGGATCGAAGACCAACTTTCTTGGATTCAAAACTCTGGAGTGCAATATAGTTGGTAGCAAATCTTGTGAGATCGGGCTAGACCAAGTCACCCCCTCACTTTTCCCTCAATAGGTTCAATGAAAACCCATGATTATAGACAAATGTGCTCACTTGCCTAGCCCTTTCAACCACAGTCTGCACAATTTTAAGTTTTCCCATTTCCTTCAACATTAGGTCAATGCAGTGTGCTGCACAAGGAGTCCAAAAGAGTTGGAATCTAGGGTTGTTTATCATTTTAATTCCGGCCTTCTTGTAGTTACTTCCATTGTCAGTCATAATCTGAACAACATTTTGTATCCCAACTTCTTCCACAACATCCTTCAAAAGCTTGTAAATATATTTTGCATCATTTTTTTCCTTAGATGCATCAATAGACTTCAAGAAAATGGTTCTACCATCACAATAAACCATAAAATTGATGATGGACTTTCTCGTGGGCCCTGTCCAACCATCACACATTATTGTTACCCCATAGCTCTTCCACATCACTTTTAACTCATCAATATATGCTTTCAAGTCAGCCTTCTCCTTCGGCAAATATACATTCATCACCTCATATGCATTTGGCCCCTTTATCCCTAGACCGGCCTTGGCCACAACATCAAGCATTGGCTGGTAATAGGGACCTGTGGTGGCGTTTGCTGGGATGCTATGAAATAACATCCACTTAGACATTGCCTCCCCAACATAAGCCTTCATGTCTCCCCACAACCCCTTTATCTTACGCTACTTATTATCCTTTTTTCTGTATGTACGGGGATCCTGTTGTAGAACGGGGTTCACACGAGGTGGAACCATTGGTGCTAGAGCTAGAGCTAGAGCTGGAGCTGGGGCTGCCCTTGTACTCTGTGATCTCCTAAAGGGCAAAGGGATCTGTGAAGATCCACTACCTCTTGCTCTAGATGGACTAGCCCCTCCATGTCTACGCCTTTTTATATCCTCATGAAGACTCTGTCGGCTCATTGCTTGCACCTGCCGCCAATCTCTAGTCTCTTGCTGAGTTTTTATGTCATCAGGCACATACACCGGAACATTGGTGTCATCATCACGATCATCATTATATCGATGCACGGGAGCATGTAGTGCCTCCTTAAACTCTATCCTCGTCTTCTCCTTTGCCGTTTTTCTCTTATTCCCCCCTTCATGTCTTCAGCTATGGCATTGGCAATATGATTAGGCACTTCTCTTCATCTAGCCACATCTAAGGAATTTCTAACCAGATGTTGCTTAAGTCTTGTGGCCCCACCACCCATAAACCTCTTATGACAGTAGTTGCATTTTGTATGCCTCTTATCGCCATCAATTAGCTCTCCGTGTTTTCATGCAATCTCTCCACTATCACGACTACTATCATGTCTCCCACGTCCTCTCCCTCTTCTCCTGCCTTCCTCATCACCTCCTCTAGCTATTTTTTGTCACTCTGATGCTGATGTTGATATTGATGCTGATGCATAGAAAAAAGAATGTCATTATTAACTTACAAGTATATGGTAGTTGCTTATATTTTATTCTTACATAAAATTATTTTTTAATATTTTTAATCAATTTTAGAAAATATTTTAATGACATAATACAACAACATCAAAGATGTTATAACATAACAAGCATATAGTGCGCTCCAAAACACTCAAATATTAATCACCTATTTTTCTTTTATTTTTAAAATCAAAACAGAAAATTTTCCTTACTTTTAAAATTATTTTTCAATTATTAATATATTTTTTACATTTTGAAAATAAAAATAAATAAATACCGGCTGGAAAAAAATTTCACTCCGATGGAGTCGTAGAATAGCCATTGATGACTAACATATATATAGTTGACAACCATCAAAGCAATATTTAGGATAAAAAGTAATAATTTTTATTAATGGAAAATGAATTTTTAAACCAGAAAAATAAATAAAAATATTTATGTACCAAAAAAAATTTCGACTCCGTGAGGTCATAGATCGGCCTCTAATGTCTAACATATAAAAAATCTACAAGTATCCAATAAGTATTTATGTACTATTTCAAAAAAAAAAATGTTTTCAAAGAAAGAACTTTACCTTCCTTAGGCTTTGAATGTATAAATCTTCTTGTAGGAGTCCAATGGAAGTCAAAGAATGTGATGATGTGGCTAATTAGAGGATGGAAGGAGTGTTTTCCCTTCAAAATAGCCTCCTTGAACCGAATTCACCGAGATAGCTTAGACAGAGTCGACGAAATGGTGTTTTTATAACACATGGATTGTACCATTTCAGAGAGATGCCGAAACGGTACTGAAATTTTTTTGCATAGACCTTATTTTGTATGTAATTTCGTTTCGGTAAAAAAAAAAACCGAAATTCCGAAATTTCGCCGAGATTTTGAACCATGGCCAAGGGTCATGCCAGAGAAGGATGGAATAGCCGTCCCCAATGCTAAAGGAGATGGATCTAGAAGCAATGGCACTGAGAGAGATCTTACGCCATAGGAGGAGTCTGAAGGAATATTCATAGTCCGAAAGGAGCCTTAATTATATGAGAGTTCACCCAATCCACCAAGATGCATTTCTTTATGGAAGTCACTTTCCAGATGAGCTTTAAGATTCCTGCATTATTGACATCCTTGATTCGCCTAAGACCAAGGCCCCCTTCATTTTTGGGAAGGCATGCCGTAGCCCAACTGAAGGGGCAAAGGAATCTAGAAGATTCACATCCTTTCCAGAGGAAGCAGCAAATATGGATTCCATTTTAGAGATAATGGTCTTGGGCAGCCCATAGATTCCAGACCAGTAGATATAAGAAGCTTGGAGGACAGCTCTAATAAGCACAAGCCGCCCCGCAAAGGATAAGAGCTTTCCTGTCCAAAGTTGAAGGTGTTTCCTGATGAGATCCAACATAGGAGTGCAGTGGTGGGTAGTGAGCCTCCTAGGGATAAGAGGAAGCCCCAAGTACCTTACTGGCAGAGAACCGAAAGCAAACCCAGTCTTCTCAAGGAGGGAGAGCTTCGCATCTTCAGTGATACCTGAAAGGAAGAGGAGGGATTTCCTCAGGTTGATGTGAAGGCCAGACATCCTAGCAAAGAGATCCAGACAATGCATAATAGCATCTAATGAGGGACCATCTGCTTTGGAGAAGATCATCAGATCATCCGCAAAGGCAGGGTGAGTTAGCTTGAGAGCTCTACATTTGGGGATAGGAGAAATGAGCTTCTGATCAGTGGCCAACTGCAAACTTCTAAATAGGACTTCCATAGCAGGACAGAAGATGCAAGGCGATAGGGGGCAGCCTTGCCTAATTCCTGCAGAGGGGGAAAAATAGTCTGCCGGACTACCATTAACCAAAACAGAGAACATGGGCAAAGCAATGCAGTGGAAGATCCAGTTGGTGAAGGTAGGCGGGAAGCCCATCTGGGTGAGGACCGAAATGATAAAATCCCACCGAAGAGAGTCAAAAGCCTTATGGATGTCAATCTTCATGAGAGCAGCTGAAGAATGGCCTTTTCTGTCAAACCCTCGCACAATCTCGTGGCAAAGGAGGATGTTGTTAGCAATGCTTCTTCCAGGGATGAATGCTGATTTGTTCTCACTGACAAGAGAGTCAACCACAGTCTTAATGCGAATAGCAAGGATTTTAGCTCTTATTGCGGATGGCAAGGATTTTAGCTATGAGCTTGTACAAAAGATTGCATATGGAAATCGGCTTGAAGTCGTTCATAGAGCTTGCTCCCTCAATCTTAGGAATAAGCAAAGAAAAGTGTGACTGATACCCTTGATTTGGCTCGGGTTGAAGAAGAAGCTCTTTATAGCTAATCAAATCCTCTTTAATGATGTCCCAAGTTGAGGTGAAAAATCCCATACTGAAGCCATCTGGACCAGGAGCTTTGCTAGCTTTGTGGGAGAGAATAGCCTTTGAGATTTCCTCATCTGAGGGGATAGACCAAAGCATATGAGCCATACTGGTAGGGATGAACTTGTTGAGGAGCTTAGCAGGAATGGGGGTAGTTGGAAGGGAGGGGGGATTGAACAACTTCCTGAAATGGTCCACATCCACCTCTTTTATTTCTTCCACTTTGTCAACTTGGATACCCTCAGAATTGGTAAGCTTGAAGATGTAGTTGAAGTTATTCCTAGCTTTGAGAGGGATGAAAATAGGAGGAATTCGAATCCCCTAACTCCAACCAATTAATTCTGGATTTTTGCTTCAGGAAACTTTCCTCATTAGCCAATAAGCAGGCAAGCTTTGCAGATTCAGATTTCTCCTCCTTAGCCAGGGAAATGTTCAGGTGATATAGCTTGAATCTGAATCTGAATGGAGGTGAGTTTATTCCTGCAATCAGCAACAAGAGAAGAAATGTTTCTGAAGGTATTAGCATTCCAAAGCTTAAGGTCCTCTTTGACATTTTTTAGCTTCCTGGACAAAGCAATAAGAGGGGAGGAGTGGGCATAAACAAGCTTAGCCCAGGCAGTTTGGACAACAGAGAGGAAGTCAGGATGAGAGGACCACATGTCAAAGTATTTGAAGGGCTTTGGGCCAAAAGAGGTGGGAGGATGAATGAGTAGAAAGATTGGACTATGGTCAGAGGTGGCAGGGGGCTCAAAGGTGGCATGAGATGAAGGGAAGGTGGGCAGCCAAGCTTCATTTACTAGCATCCAGTCTGGCTTACAAGCAATACGATCAGAGCCAACTCTTCTGTTATTCGAGGTAAATTTGATTCCAAACCATCGAAGATCATCTATAGCTAGGTCCACAATGCATTCATTGAAAGCATCAATACTTCCCAAGTTCAGATGACCCCCTCCTTGCTTTTCATGAGCATAACGGACCACATTGAAGTCCCCACAAATACCCCTAGGTTTGGACCCAACCTAGGAAGCAATAGTACACAAGTCATTCCAAAGAGTGGTTCTATCCAGCAAACGATTAGAGGCATAGATGGCTGAAAATAGAAAGGGGAAGCTGCCCACAGTGTCAGAGATGTTAAGGTGGAGGAACTGGAAGGAGGAAGAAAGGAGAGTGACAGAAAGTTTGGAAGCATCCCAAAGGAAGCAGATTTTGCCATTAGGGTGATTGGGGTGATTGGTGAGAGAAGACCAGCCGGGGGCAATGGAAGAAGCAACACAGGAGAAGGAGGCCTCCTTAATGTGAGATTCCAGAATGCAGCAAAACGAGGGACGATAGTCTTTTAGAAGTAAGCGGGCAGCCGCTTGTTTCTGAGGGGAATTCAGACCCCTGATGTTCCACACCAGGCCGTGAGACATCAGGCATGAGTGGAGGGAGGCTTCTCATGCTCCAAAGAGATGGAGCAAAGACGAACAGATGAAGGCTAGGAGCTGCGGCGCCGGCAATTGGACAAAGGGTGGATGGGGACATCCTGCGTAGGAGGCATCTTAGGAGAGGAAGGGTGGGAAGGCCTGGAGGATGAAGCTTTCAGCGTTTTCTTCGAATTAACCGAGCCGACGGGCAGGGAAGAAGGATTAGCAGGAAGGTTTTGGGTCAGGTCCATGGATATGAGTTTGGAGGTAGGGGATAAGTCAGTGACGGAGAAGGTGGGTCGAGTTCCATAGGAAGGAGAGTGGGCCTGGGCCGATCCAGAAGAAGGAGAAGATAAAAGGCCAATTGGGTGGGCCAGGCCAGCCAGAGAAGAGGAGCGCAAAAAGGGTGGGCCATCTGTCAGGCCCAAAGACTGCGAACTCACCAGCCCAGAATTGTGAGACAAAGAGGGACTAGGGCCCACATCCAACATGGAACCATCAGCATAAGAGGGGGTGCCAGGGAGTCGTCTGAAGCTTTCAGCATTTTCTTCGAATTGGGAAGAAGGATTAGCAGGAAGGTTCCAGGTAAATAGTTTGTATAACAAGGAACTATCTTTTGCACTTAGCAGTAGAATTGGATGCTCTCTCCAATTTTTTTTTTTCTCTTCTTTGACTGAATTCTTATTGAGAGAGCTTGTGTCGGCAATCCTAGTATTCATGAGAAATAAGTGGAAAATCAGCTTTTGTTGTTGAGTTTTCATTTTCATCACATTTTGTGTGAAAACAAATAAATGGGCTAACCTCAAGTCCTGAAGTGGCTGTGAATTTTGTTTTGCTCATTGTTAGCTTGCTAAAAGATACTTTTTTGTCTTATCTTTCCTAAGCCTATTTTTGAATTACATTGGCAGATCTATCTTCTTCTTCTTCTTTATTTTATTATTATTATTATTATTATTATTGCACTTTTAAAAGGTAACAGTTGATTAATCTTGGCTTCTTCTTAGTTCGGTTTGCACGGCGCTTCGGGCATGGTTGTTTTCTTCTGCTAGTGAAAGAGTTGTCGCTCGACTGAGGAAGGACTTATTCACTCACCTTATTAATCAAGTGAGGCCCCCTGCACTCTTATTTCTATATATCTACAGATTGTAGCTTTCAAATTGTAAGTTGCCTATGACATTCAATTCGATTGACGCTGTAATCTGTGGTTCAAGATCATAACCTTGCAATGCAAGCTTATGAATATACTTGATACTGCAGGATCGCTTACAATGTAGTGGCTTGCAAATTATCTAATGTTCTCCTCATTGTTATGGTTGTTACTGAAATGGGTTCACAGGAAATTGCTTTCTTTGATATTACTCGAACCGGAGAGCTCCTTAGTAGGCTGTCTGAAGATACCCAGATCATAAAAAATGCTGCAACTACCAACCTTTCTGAGGCTCTTAGAAATCTGGCTACTGTATTTATTGGACTTGGCTTCATGTTCACAACATCATGGAAGTTAACATGTAAGAGCAACTGAAAATGTAAACAAAGTTCACTTATTTAATCAAGAGTCTGGTAGTCTAATCATATTCATTTTCTTTTTCTAGTGCTGGCTTTGGCTGTCGTGCCAGCTATTTCGGTTGCTGTCCGTAAATTTGGGCGTTTTCTTCGTGAACTTTCTCACAAGACTCAAAGTGCAGCTGCTGTTGCAGCCTCAATTGCTGAGGTTTGTATATTCCATTTAAGCTAAGTGGTTCTTGAAAACCAAATGTTTTGTATTGCCATGATTGTCAAGGTGGCACCTAGGCATCCATGCTCTTTCTTGGGTCCAAGGCAACCACACGCCTTGTTGACACTTCACGGGTTTACATTGATTTATGTTTTTATTTATTTATTATCTTATGAACATGCTATATAGCATATCCTATGCTTTGTTTATTATGTTGGTTTTCTCATATTAGCTTGGTACTAGCCTACTTATATAATGTTGCCTAGGCGCCCCTCCGACATCTTGGGTCTCCTAGTCACTGTGACAACTATGCATATTGCACATCCTTTGAGAATCAGTTGGTACCATAATCTAAACCATCTATATCAATTTTGACTTTATAAGGGTACCTCGAAAGATTATAGGATTTCTGGAATCCATGTGACTGGAGGACATGAAAAGACAAAGTAAATGGCTTTATGAATTAATGAAACCCTTAGATAATAAAAAATTCTGTGGCTTAATTTTTTTCTATTCCACCTTTTTTATTTTAATTTCATGTGGGGTGGCTTGGGGGGTGTGGTGCTCCTGTGAAGCGGATGTTCAATTAGTCATCTATTGAGAGATGTGATGCAATTATGTATGTAAGGTTTGGGAAGATTTGAGAAATTAGAAATGGCGTAATAGCATATGTGAAAGCAAAAATTCATGGTTTGAATAATTGTACGAATATTATTCGGGTCAACTAATGAACAAAACTGAGGATAGAACTGAGATACAGACTGCATTTGATATCCTCTTGTTTATTTAAAGGCTGTATGCACGTTTGAACATAATTTTCTGCTGAAAGATTAAAATTGCACAGGAAGGATGATATTTTAAACTACAGAATGATTATTGAGTTTGATCCCTTATAAAATTTATAATCTCTAAGTTAGTCAATATCAATCATTTTGCTTCTCAAAATGACTAGAGCTTGTGTATGTTTTACATTCTATTTTCTAACTTAAAGTTACTTATCTATTTTAAGTTT
Organism: Macadamia integrifolia; assembly: GCF_013358625.1. Taxonomy (NCBI): domain Eukaryota; kingdom Viridiplantae; phylum Streptophyta; class Magnoliopsida; order Proteales; family Proteaceae; genus Macadamia; species Macadamia integrifolia. The sequence goes on along the minus strand of NC_056561.1, from coordinate 21,681,793 downwards.
TAATGCATTCATCGCATTTTCAATTTGAATCTTCCTCTATAAACATATACATATTTGCAATCAGGAGCTATATTCCAATATTAAATGGGTTATTATTACCAGCAGCTGCTTGTCAATATACTAAATTACTTGAGGCTTGTGATATGCTCACCTGAAAAATGTTCATGTTTAGGAATCTTTTGGTGCTATACGAACTGTGAGATCTTTTGCCCAAGAGAATTATGAGGTTTCACGTTATGCAGAGAAAGTTGACGAGACCTTGAATCTTGGACTCAAACAAGCTGTGAGTTCCTTTTTGAGCTCTCGTATGTGAATGTGTATTTTACTCAGCAGTGTTAAAAGAAATACAAAGGTTTCTGACATTTAAGGTTCTCTTTCTCTGTCACAGAAAGTAGTTGGGCTTTTCTCTGGGGGACTTAATGCAGCATCAACATTATCTGTTATTGTAGTAGTGATTTATGGAGCTAACTTAACAATCACTGGTTCCATGACGACGGGGTCTCTCACATCCTTCATTCTTTATAGCCTTACAGGTATTCTCCTTTTTTTTTTTTTTTTTTTACTGCTTCAGAAGGAACGGATATACGATTAATGTTTCATTAGCTGTTTCGTAGTTGCTTTCCTACTTCTAAATCATTTTATGGTCAACTCGGTCAGATATAATTGCAAAACAAGTGCATCTGCATTATGTATGTTCGGTAGCTTGTTAATGTGACTGCTTTTTGGCAACCTTGAAACTTCTTGTTTAATCTAATTTCTGCAATCTTTTCTACCTGCAGTTGGGTCCTCAGTATCTTCACTGTCAGGGTTATACACAACAGCAATGAAGGCAGCAGGAGCAAGTAGGAGAGTTTTCCAGCTCCTGGATCGTGTTTCTTCTATGCCAAAAGCAGGAGAAAAGTGTCCTTTGGGGTTGGTTTAAATTCACACCCCTTTGTTTGGGGTTGCAGATATTCTTAAGCCCAACAATGTTGCCATGATTAAGTCTCATGCATGTAGAGAGAAATGTTCACACTGTTTACCTACAGGCATTGCTAGAGCTGTTCATGTAGAGTAGAATCCACAATTCAGTGATACTCGCATAAGGGATCCTTATGCTTCAAAGTTACATTTAGGGATCATTTTAGATGTCTTATTGCCAACCCTTCATCTCAGCCACTTGTGCTTCATGTTCTGCATTGCTATTTATGAATAGTTTTACAAGCAGACAGCATGATGTTTTTGATGTGGTTTTAATGATAGGGATCAAGATGGAGAAGTGGAGCTAGATGATGTTTGGTTTGCCTATCCTTCTCGACCAAATCATATGGTGCTGAAGGTAATAATCTTGATAGGTTTACATACACTAAAACTGCATTGAGCCATCCATATTGGAAAACTACACTATTACTGCTTCTGAAAAAGAAAAGATGAGAGGAAGGAGGGGGACGAGAATAGAAGCACTGCATGTCCAGAAATAAATACGGACAAAGTATTCGTCATGTTGCTACCACGAGTTGTACCTTTGGTTTATTAAGCTGTTCTCTAGATTGGACATGCTTTAATCAAAAGTAGCTCCACTAATGTTGAAAGAAAAGTGTTTTTGTAAAAATAATTAACCCAAAAAAAGAAATTTTTTTTAGCGTACCTGCATTCAAAGATTATGCCTGAACTAGATATATATTAATTTGTTTTTGGGTTCATGCTAGCAAAATAGAAGTGTATGTGTATCTTACCACATGACCAGTTCAGCATTTTTGGACTTAATCCAATTCTTATTCCATGTTTGCAGGGAATAGCACTGAAACTATGGCCCGGTTCAAAGGTTGCTCTTGTTGGACCAAGTGGTGGTGGAAAAGTAATGTCTAGGATAAATAGATTACCATTCAGTATTAGTTTATTTCTTTTTCACTCTTACCCAGCATTGTGAAGGTAGACATTTATGGATACAAACTTAAATCAGTTCTTTTTATACTGCAGACAACAATAGCAAACTTAATTGAAAGGTTTTATGACCCTCTCAAGGGAAAGATTTTGCTGAACGGGGTCCCACTGGAAGAAATATCACATGTACATCTGCACAGAAAGGTAAATTTAATCCTATATTTTTTTTATTGCATATGCATATATGTATTTATTATTATTAAAACCAGGAAAAAAAAAAAAGAATGATGGTGTTTAACATGGAAGATGTATGGTCAACTGAGGTGGGATTTCACATGAAGGAAACTCCTGCTCATGTGCTGCCTGCTTAAATAGAGAATCCGTGGGACAAGTCTTTGAGTACTGCCAAAATTTGGAAGATGGATCGACCTTCTGTTGGATGGGGTGCTATCATCCCCAGGTTGATCTTGCTTTATCACTTAAATAGAATTTAAGCTCAGCTTCCAACATTTTGACATAACCTGTATTATGTAGTTTGATGTGCAAAAAAATATTTTTTTCTGGCAAGGAAAAAGAATATAATATTTAAACATGTTTATTATCTTTATGTACATTGAGGTATGTGTTTCTCAGAAATTTATCATGGGTCCCTGGAAGGAGATGAACTTGCCTTATTCATAGCAAACTTTTTTCTGATGTGTCTGTAAAGCATGATATTCATAGTTCTAAAAGGTGCATTATCCAGACCACATATGATTTTGCCAATTTTCTTTAGGACATACTCTTTCCTTCCGATCAGAACTGTGACCCCCGAATCATAAGATATGATGCTGCCTCTTAGCTGTCACTATGTGGGCCTTAACAAATGTAGTTTCACTTGCTGTTATTGCTTTTGTTCAAAGACTTGTATATAATTTTGAAACACTAACAAGAATGCAATTTTGTATATTTTATTTGTATTTCTTTCTTTGAATGGTATGTTTAGTTGTTCAAATTTAAAAATTATCAGTATGTCGGACCATCATGTATGTATATGATATTCAATTCTTTTTCTGAAGAATGAGACGAATTTTATATCTACAGATTCATGAATATGTTTTTGATACTTTATTGTTAATATTTTATTATAAACAATATCAAGATAGCTGTTTAGCATTGTTCCCAAGAATGATTTTTTATTTTCTCTAAAAAACTACAGATCAGTATAGTTAGTCAGGAGCCTGTTCTGTTCAACTGTTCCATTGAAGAGAACATTGCTTACGGGTTCGATGGCAAGGCTAGCAGTGCTGATATAGAAAATGCAGCTGTAAGTTTCAACTCTTCTGGTACCATGGATTTATCAATTCAGCATAATTATTTAAAGATCTAATTACAGAAACTGCTTTGAAGTACAGAAAATGGCGAATGCTGAAGAGTTCATTGAAAAATTCCCTGATAAATATAAAACTTTCGTTGGAGAACGTGGGATAAGGCTGTCAGGAGGCCAGAAACAAAGAATAGCAATTGCTAGAGCACTTCTGATGAATCCAAGAATCCTCTTACTAGATGAAGCAACAAGTGCATTGGATGCTGAAAGTGAATATCTTGTTCAGGTGAGGCAGATATTATTTTACATTCTTCACTATAGATAGAGTTGGAATTTGCAACTTTGTTTAGTAGTACTAGCTGGTATTCTGAATTGGTTGGTGCTTGATTTGACAACACTGAGTTTTGTCAATTTAACTGATTACCTAACACCAAACCCACAGCTGCAGTGTGAGTACTGAGCCCGGTGACATAGTGACAATATAGGTTTTGTAATTTCTCCCTGGTGACGTGCTGACAATAGGTTTTGTAATTTCTCAATACCGATAAAAGCTCCTCTTGATTTTGGGAGTTTCCCCAATTTTCTCAGAAACATCTATTTTGGGACATGTTATGGCACCCTGCATGTATTGACAAGGACAGTAGTACTCTCTGTGTGTACTTAATTTCAAAGGAAATCTGTCTCAGCTAGTGTCACTGTCAAACACTGGCATCCACATCTTTGTCTTCATAAAATTAGTTTGACCAGGAATCTCTCATACCCCTTATATTTTATTAGACCTTTTTGAGTTCTTAAAACATAATGTACAGATTATAACCAATTACTGTCCTATTTTTTGAAGAACGTTTTTTGTTTCCTTGCACATTTTAGCTAATCGTTCTGATGTGTTGTATAGGATGCCATGGATTCTCTCATGAAGGGACGGACTGTTCTCGTAATAGCTCATAGGCTTTCGACTGTTAAAAGTGCGAACACTGTGGCAGTTGTATCTGATGGTAAGGTAGTCGAAAATGGCACACACGAAGAACTCCTTATGAAGGATGGCATCTACGCTGCACTGGTGAGGAGGCAATTACAAGGACCCCAAAAAGAACTTTGAGTCCATTCAACCAAAACACTTAGAAGCCAGAAGCAATCAATGAGGTTCCATACGGGATCAATCTCATGACAAAAAACACATTTCTGGGCATTGGTTCCATGAATTACTAATTGTAGGACCTGTGGACAAGAATCAAATGATTTTGTATTAGAGAGGAGGCTGTAGTGTAATTGTATGGAAGAATGGAGAAAATGAGGTCCTTCTTCCTTCATCTTTAACTCTTATGTTCCACATATGATCAGCATGGCTTTGGTGATTCATTCTTTTCTAAGGTCAAAAACACTATGGAGCCAGCTTAGATGTAAGAACTGAACCATTGAGAGATCTAAAAGCTTGCTGAGAATCTATTGCCTAATATATTTGTATGTCAAAAGCGTGGGAAAAGTGATGTTTTAGAAGCGTGAAGATTCTTCTTTTTCATTTTTATTTGCTGAATTGATATTTGAGTTTGGGCAGTATCATCTCATTTAACAAGTCATATGAAAATAATGTATAGTGGAATCCATGAACAACTTCGAGGGGATGCTTGGGGTGCTTGAGAACCTGTTGGATTCTCAACAGCCCCTTAGTCACAGAAGTCCCTCTCAAGAATCACTGCAACTTCAGTATCATCTTTTGGGTAAAAATTTGGAGGTACACCAACCCAGAATAGATCACATTATATAGATTGATGTCTGCATTTTCATTGTTGGTTTGACCTTGGATGCAAGGAAAACTACCAAGTCATGGATTAATCAATGAGGAGACATAATAGCGAGATTCAAGAGTTCTCAAGGATTAAGAATGCCAATATGGAAACAGGTCAAGCTTCAATCCTTAACCTGAATGAACTAGATTATTGAAGAAATTTACCTGAGAAGGAAATGCAGGTAGTGGAAAGTATCCTTTAACAATGAAGGACAAGGAGAAAATAGGCCAGCTAACAAAAACAAGTGACTCTAAAGTACAGCATAAGCATGGGCCATACGGTAAAAATTTGAAGACTCCCAAAATCCTAAAATTGCAAAATTCGAATAAAACCGATAGTTTCTCAACTTGGTAGATAAAAATACTTTACAGTAAAAACAATGATGAACCAAGTTCCAATACTAGTTTTAACTGGGGAAACAATTATGAAAGTTAGAATCAATAATCAACCGACATGGCCATCAACGCATCAAAGAATTCAATGCACATGATTCTAAAGCAATCCAACACCAAGATCTTTTTTTTTTTTTCTTTCTTTCTTTTTTTGGCTAATGACAGGTATTCAGGCTGAAGGCCTGACTAGTCCTGCATGTCCATACTAACCACACAACCACATGAATCAGGTCATACTGGGGTTGAATGAGAACCATTCAACTTTCACCGAAAGCAATGAAGAGTACTAAACACTCTATGTGAGTGGCCCCAAGGAGGTAAGAGGAGTCGAACTTAGAACCACACACTTCCTAAGGCGAAGGTCCCTTGCTAACTCTGCTATCCCCTTGGGTTCCAACACCAAGATTCTAACCTCGCAAAATTCAAATTAAATCAAGAGTTTCCCAATGGAATACCAACTTAAGAATTGAGATGGCTAGCACCTCATTTACTTTTTTCCATATAGGCTGCACCTTTGTCTAGTTTTAGGGGGCAAAAATCTAAGATCAACCTAATGATGGCATGAAGAATTTTCCACTGGGAAACAACAGAACAACAGACGTCAGTATGAATTCAGAATACAAAATTTGGCATAAACCGATCACAATCCAATCAGATCCTACACGGGAAAAATTCAGATGAGAGTTTGAATAGATATTAAAGGGAAGGGAAAAACCTTTTGTCTTTTAGTTACTAAGTTATACACTATATACTTCGTTTTTGTTCTAATCATCTTAAACCTTTTGATTCCATGGTTGATTTTCGTAATTTCAACCTGACGTTAATCCTATTTTTATCTCCCATAAAAACAATATCATCAGAAAAACGCATACATCAAAGAACCTGACCTTGAATCTCTCTGATTAAAACATCTATAAGAAATAAGGGCTTTAAAGCTAATCCTTGATCAATAACTTGAGAAAAAAAAAAAAGTGTCCCTATCTTGAATGTCTTTGGTTGTAATGACAAATGACTAAAAAGAAAAAACAAAAAAACAAAAGGGCAGAGAGAGGAAAGGGTAGTTCAGCCGATGAATCACGAAAATGTCAACCTGCTTGTCCCTTGTTAACACCACTGTATGTCTGTAATTGTTCTTTGACTGATGAGGGATACTACCCGTAGACTAGTTTGTGACTGGCTGGATTTTAGCTAACTTCCTAAACAGAGTCCTTGGAACCCAAATCTACTCTACTCTACTCTACCGAAGTACAAGGCCTATTCCATTGGCCAAGTTGACTACTAATAGCCCCTCACCAGAAATTTTCTACCTTCAAGATGCCAAGCCATGCCATGTTCAAAAGTAGAGATGGAATGTTGGGATTTCCCTATGAGAGTCTTTAGCAGAGTGACTAAATAAAATTAGTCCAGAAGCGCCACCCAAGTAAAGCACATAATGATTATTTGCAATCATGGATAAATTACACAAACTAATGTGTGAGATGCATTTAATAGAGATACTAACCGAGCATTAAAAAAATTCCAGCCACGAAAAATTGAGTGAGGACATAATTGGCTTGATATTTAACCAATTACAAATCAATAATGTAATACATGGAAAATTAGATGAATAGATATCCTGAAGACCTAAAAATAAAGGCCCTCTTATACTGTACACAAGGCCTGAAGTTTGAGTCCGTACAATACTTCAGGCATATAATTCCATCCCTGAAATCTTCATAATAGGTCGTACCATTTTTGAGGATCAATTGTATAAGTGTGTAGACTAGAAAACATTCACAATAATTACCAAGCTTTTGGCTCTCTAGATACCAGTATATGTTCGTCCAGGATACAGATGATTTGACTAATGTTTTCTTCTTCCTAGCTAACCAAACACTCCATGTTATAGCAGCTGAGAAAATCACCTGCATTTCCAGATCACCAACACTCTGGCATTTGCTGTCTTTGTACATATCTAAATTCTCAAGCATAGGAAGAAGATCCACCAGCTTAGGCAGCACCTCCCAAATCCCAATTGGTCACGAGTATAATCCACAAACTTTTGATCATTATGGACTGCCAACCTGAATAAATCAAGAAAGACATCTTTGATTCTTGAAGGGATTATCCAAACAGAATCCATTCCCAAGTGGAGTAGAGGAGCCATTGTCCACCTCTACTCTCACTTCCTGAATAAACAAGCTCATTTCCTTGTCTGTCTGGAAAATGACCAGATAAGTATCCGAATCAATTGCATTTTCATACTTAGCTATAAGAGTTATTCATCATGGTTTCAGAAATCGGATTGGAATTGGACACAACTGCTGTTATCTTCATTTTTGGCCATTCTTTTAGCCAAATGAAAACTAACGAAACTTACGACTTGTAGCTAGAGCTGTAACTCTTTTGAATCAAGACTCCAGAATATCAAAGATCTGTGAGAATCTTTGCTTCTACATCCCAATTTCTACGCTTTGGGCAGTTCCAGCTGATTATGGGCCAATTCGAACCAGTTCCAATCTGAAATCAATGGAGGCCAATCCGGGTATTTAAGCCTTGTTCTTCATAAAAAAATATTTACCAAGTAGCGAGTGGCCAAGGTCACATTACTGAGAGGGTTCTGTTCATCCCGAATTCCATTGAAAAACAGCCAAATGCTTGCAATACCATGGCAGGATCATGACCTAAGCTAACATGAGCTCACCACAAAATTTGTTCATCAGGATGATAAAATTTTCAAAACATTACACTTTTCGAAAGAGGATCAAAAACAGGTACAATAGCAAAGCTTGTCAACTCAAACAACAAAGCATAACAACCTGTGATCTGTAAATTGTACACTTCAAACCAAAGAATCCATAAACAACTTGATGTTTCTGAGATCCTGTTTTGAGTTTGGGTAGCTCTGTGGCTTGAACAACTTCCACAGTCCAGCCGGTTGTCTGGGTTTAACTTCAATTTCACCTGAGAATCTGCCATATATCTTTTCACACTCAGGATATGGCTTGACATACATGTAATAGAACCTAAGTCTACTGGACTTTATCAGAGTCTTCAACCCCACCTCTGTACCAAGCCCATCAATTGATCTCAGATACTCAATCACACTGTTGCGAGGAATTATCTGCTTCTCAAAATTCATACCTAAGTACTGTGGAACTTCAGTCAAGCAACATGGACTAAATCCAATCCTGTCTCTAAGAAATTCAATCTTCTTCTCAATGTCCTCTAATTCATAAATTATTGACCTCGGTTCTCTCTGTAATACCTTGAAAGCATCTCTACGGATCAATCCATGTTGGCACAAACAATCAACTCTCAATTTTACATCAACGCAAGCTCTGAAAATCCCCCTATTCTGAATTTTCTCCATAATTGGTAACCTACATTTCAAAGTCCGGAGCAATTCAAAACATCGTGAGAGCTCTCCGAATTCCACATTGAGAATTCGAGGATCTCTGATGACCTCCCTTCTGATCTCACCCATCCTAAAACCCAAGTCTTTAAACTCTCTAAATAGAGGGATTAACCTACCCTCGACAGAAAATCCTAAAATTCCTGGAAATGAACGGCAGATTCTATCAAGTTCATCCCTTCGAATCCCAATCTCCACAAGGAAGTCAATCCTCCGCCTAAACTCACCTTCATTCATCACAATTACTCTGGGGAGTTCCTCTAAAACCCTAATCATAGTCTCATCACTGAAACCCACAGCCTTCAGAGCCTGTAAACTCCTGCGCAGATCAACTGTTCCTAACTGAAACCTCATCGAGTGCTCAAGAACGTTTCGGATCGCCAACTGAGAAATCGACGAAAACTCTAATTCCGAAAAGCAAATCTCCCACTTCCTTAGAAACCCTAGTTCCAGAACCGCAGGACAGGTAGATATAACCGATACAAGGTGAGTTTGGGATAACCTAAAAGAAAGGAGAATACCCAGGGACTTCTCCACGTCTGATAAACTGAAGCTCAGTAGAAACCGATTTTTCCCAAGAAATTCGTGCAGTTGCGATGCTGGAAAACCATATCTCTGCAAGAGATTGGCAAGTGAAATCAGTTGCCTGTACTGAGATCCTTCTGGGAATTCGGTGCCTTTTTTGATGGAGTTATGAGTTGTGCGTGAGAAAGGACGAATTTTCTGAGATGTGTAAATCGAAATACGCTTCAAACTCGATTCGAATAGATGGAAACCACCATATAATCTGTTCAGAGTCCTAATCGCCATTTTCTGAAGCTCAGAAGTTAGAACTTCTCTTCCCTTCGAATTTTAGTACCAAAACTCTAGTCTCAACGATTTGAAATCTAGGGCTCCAAATCGCAGAGAGAACTCAAAAAAAACAAATGAGAAACGAGAACCTAATCTAGGGCTTCAATTACACAGCGCTTCAATGAAGAAGATGATGGGAGAAATTGCAGGTCCTGAACTTCTTCCCCATTCGGTTAAGAGAGAAAGGGGAGAATGGTATGGGGAATGGGATTTTATGTTTACCAGGGTAATGTAGGCATTATAACAAAAAACTGGCTGACTTAACAGCATTTCAAACGGTTGGGGGATGTTAGATTGAATCTTTTTGTTTAAAGAGAGATAGAATGATATTTTTGGAAAAGTGTGGAGTCTAAGTTGATATTTCAACATAGTTTAGGAGACGGGAGTGATATTACCTCAAATAAAAAGGAAAAATGATACCAAAGAGGCTTGAATAAAAAAAATCTCAAATTTTGAAAAATTATGTGATGTTTCTTCTCAATTCCCACCATAGTTGTCAAGGCGTCACCATGACGATGATTTGGCAACCCAGTGTTTTTCGAAGGGTAAATCAAAAGTACCGATTTGTGTAGTCCCATTAATCGGTTGGCAAGGGTCATATGGCGTCACCAAATTACAATTTTTAAGCTAATCGGTCGCCATTAGTTTTTTTTTTTAAGTTACTTTTGTAAATTATTAATATTGATTCTCTTTTAACAGTCTTATCGGCAGGTGTAATTGAAGTCCAAATTGTTACACCCATACCCTAGTTCGGTCTAATTTAAACTTTTGTGATAGATCACGGACCGAAGATATGGAGGACCAATGGATTTTGGCTCGCGGTAGCTCATTGTAAGAATGGAAGGAATGACCCCACTTGCTTGTACATTTCATGCCAATCTAACTGAAGAGGATTCAAGTCTTCCGACCCAAAGCAGTAAGTGACCCAACACCTCCCTATCCGAGCCCCGAAACATACCAAAATTTTTGAAAGACCATGCCCATAGTATAAGGTAACACCCTATGGAATGACCGAGTGGGGACAGCAAGCGGTCAAGGCAGAACATTGCCCTGACCACTAGAAACACCTGAGATGAATCCGGTGGCCTGATAGACTGCTGGTTGGGTTTCGATGCCCATGTGCCCCACCACACGCATCATGACCAGCTTTGGATGACCCCACTCACTCTCCCACACCTTTCCCATGACTTGTACACCCTATGAGTCTAAGGAGGTGGGCCCATGTGTCCCGAATGATGGAATAACCCACTTGAACCAGACAAGTGCCCAGGCAAACGGACCTTAAGCCTATAACTTACTATAAAAGGAGAAGTGAGTTCATTTCTCACTTCTCACTTGTCCAAAAATGTGGAAGGGAGAGAAGAGAGGAGAGAAAGGAAGAAAAGGGAGGAAACAGAAGGAGCTTGACCTAGCTCCTGGCTTCGCACCTGCTGTCAGAATCTTACCAGAGATAGGTGCTACTTCCCCTACCACTCTCTTTCTTCATTTTGAGCTAGTGTAGTTGAGCAAGGGAGTGAATCATCGGGTTGGAGGGGTAAGCCTCGACTTTGGCACCTCTCGGAAGTTGGGTGAGTGTGTATTTCACTCTCCCATGTGATTGCCAAGTTCAAACCAAGCCGGTGAGCTCCAACTACTCTGACCAAATGGATTGCTAGGGTTTCATCCGTTCGATTGCCGTATCTTCCAAACGGCTCAGCAAAATTGAGATTTCTTTAGCTTAAAATGAAAGTAGGAAGACTTTCTACAAACTCCATAGAACAAATCTTGGTGATAGGGCCAGAGCCGGAAACCCCCAAAACTATCTTAATTCCTTTAAAATTGTATAAGAAATTAGGACATATCTAACTCTAAGGTTTTAAAGGTTAGGCTTGGGTTGTACAAGAATCAACAAGCTCCTCCCTCTCTTCGAATACCTTCTTCAACTTCTCTCCTTCCTTCCCATACATTAACAAATCAAGGCCAAATTGGTCACACTTGTCACCAGGTGTTTCTTAGTCCAGTGTGATCTAAGCACAACGTCGGCTAAATGCTAATAAACTACTACCACTAATTCACAGATTGCAGAGAGAGAGAGAGAAGGGAGAATTCCTCTCCAAGGGACTTGCATCCTTAAGAACCAATCCTACTTATATATCCCTTATACATTTCCTCCAAATCAATATGAGACTAAATTTCAAATAGTTACTTAAAATTCATTTGCAAGATGTCTTCATTTAAGTGCAACTTTATTTCAAAAGTAACAAAAAAGGAAAGAGGAAATGTTTTACACTTTTTGAAACTTTTAAGGTATACTAAAGTAATTTATATTTATAATATATAAATCCAACACCTATATGTCTAAAAGGAAGTGATTCTCTATTCTAGAGTGCGGTCTACGCCTATACTCCATGCATCTCTCTCTTCTCCGGACACAGGACATGTATGTCTTTTCAAAGGTGATACGGCTAAATTGATTGCCCAGTAAGGTAAGAACACGTGGTATCTAAGGAAAGGACATGTGCCGCCCACCTGATAGAGGCTGCAAGGATTCTGACCACGCCAACCACGTGAAGAGAATATTCCCCACAAAGGGGAAAGGAAAGGAGGCGAACCCGAGGAGGACTCCTCCAAGAAAAAGAGAAACCCTAAACCCTAAGGACTATAAGAGAGCACCCTAGAGGCGGAAGAGAGGTAAGCAAAAAAGACCCACACCATTACCCTTATGAAAAATTGTGCGGTCGATCTCTAACTTGGGCGTCGGAGGACTAATCCCGGATAAACCTCCAGGCCTCTGCCTTCTGTGCTTGTGCAGGATTAGCTCATACGGATTTTCGGTAGCAACAAATTGGCGCCGTCCGTGGGAACGACAGTAATGGTGGGGAGAACCTACAATCATAAGAAGACCAGAGCAGCGTTGAACATAAACATGGGGAAGAAGGAACCTTCATGAGGGCTCCCTCCCTCGATGAAAATCGGAGAAGAACAGGAAAATGATGACCGGGAAGGTTCTACGAGGGACCAGCGTTCGATCGGATATTCGATGCGCGGAGATAATAATCCTCCACCCCCTCCTAGAGTGCAGGAATATGTGACAATGGAGCAGTTTGAAGCCCTGCAGGAGAAATATGACCGAATGACCGAGGCAATGAAGGAGGTCTCCAAAGTTGTCTCTCAGAAGACCGTCGGAGCACCACGAGGCCCCCATATCCAGCCTGAGCGAGCTCGAGATGAGGACCGGAGCAGTACAAGATCGATAAGGTCCGGTCATAATCCTCGAAACTAAGCAATGAGGGAAAGTCCCGCACCCAGGGAAAGGATGCGACATGCCGCTGGGGCCAGGCATGGGGAACCACGCCAAGGAGTCGAACAGAGACACGAGGACTCGGGGTTGAAGCAGATGATCCTGGATCTGAAAGATGAGATCAAGAAGGTGGCAGAAAACTAGACGGGAACCCGTGAGCTAGACCTCACTAATGACACGGCTTTAGCTGATGAGGTCATGAGGGACCCGCTCCCAGTCGGCTTTCTCCTGCTAAAGTATGACACCTACGATGGGTCTGGGGACCCGGTCGATCATCTAGAAGGCTTTAAGGTTACTATGCAACTCCATCGAGTCTCAAAAAACATCATGTGTCGCGCCCTACCATTGACATTCAGAGGAGCGATAAGGTTATGGTACAACCATTTTCCGACGAAGTCGATCCATAGTTTCAACGATTTAAGTTACTTCTTCATGAAGGGATTCTCCAGTAGTCAACCCCTTCAGAAGACCACGTTGAACTTGACCAACGTCAAGCAACATGAAGGAGAATCACTGTGAAACTACATAAAGCTCTTCTAACAAGAGAAGATCACAATCAGAGGTCTAGACCCGAAAGAAGAGTTCACAGCCCTACTGGGAGGCGTCAAGGATAAGGAGCTGAAAAGGTCTTTGGTGAAGCATACACCAAGGAACCTAGCCGAGTTGAGAGCTCGGTGCGATAAGTACATCCAAATGGAAGAAACCCTTCAAGCCAATGAAGAAGTTGAAGAGAAGACGGGAAGGAAAAGGATCTTAAGAGGCAACGACAAACCTTCTGAAGAAAGCAAAAGACGAAAGTCCGAGCGTGGTCGGGCACCCAGTCCACTAAGGAAGTTCGAGAAATACGCGCCCCTGAACCGGAAATGAACGGATGTGCTGATGCAGATAAAGGACTCCCAGGATGCCAGAGCCATGAAGTGGCCAGAGAAGATGGGACGACACCCCGAGAGACGTAATATGGAAAAATATTGCCACTTCCACAGGGACCACGGTCACGACACCGAAGATTGTTGGCACCTCAAGGGGGAAATAGAAAGAATGATCCGAAGAGGATATCTAAGCCGATTCGTGGACCGCAAAAAGGAGGATGCCCAAGACGGTAATGACCATAGGGACAACTGTCGTAGAGATGGTAGAGGCCGCCATGAAAGAAGGGGACTAGCCCGCAGAGGCAATCAGGAACAGCAAAGGGACCGGACACCCGAGGAAGCTGACCATCACCTCCGGGACGAGAATAAAAGCCCAACTAGGGTTATAGCGACAATATGTGGAGGCCTAGCCACTGGAGAAAGTTTAGTTTTGGCCAGGAAAGCAAAAGCCTATGCGAAAAGCATACATGTGGCTGAATGGTCGAACAAGAAGGCGAGGACGGCGACGGTTATTTCATTCTCAGACGACAATGTAGAAGGGGTACACACTCCGCACAATGATGCCTGGTAATCACCATAACCATAGCTGATTGCAGAGTGAAGAGGATCTTTGTGGATAACGGCAGTTCGACTGATATCCTGTTCCTTGAAGCTTTCCAGAAGATGGGTCTAGACGAGGGAAAGCTGAAGAAAGTCAAACACTTATTGTAAGGATTCTCTGGCGTCCCAGTAAAAGTGGAGGGATCGATTGAGTTACCTGTAAGAGTCGGCACGGAAGATCTCCAAGTAATAGTCATGATCAACTTCCTGGTAGTAGGCATTACTTCAGCACACAACGCCATACTAGGGAGAGTTGGTTTGAACTTGCTAAAGGCTATCGTCTTCATACCACATCTCAAGATGAAATTCTTAACCAAGAACAGTGTCAGTGAATGTCGCGGCAATCAGGAGGCATCCCGGAGGTACTATGCCACTACCTTATGGGGAAGAGAAAGGCGGTCGAGGCACTCCCAATAGAAGATCTGCGCGATGACACCAGTTATCAAAGGGGGGAACCGACTGAGGATCTGATACAAGTTGAGGCCGAACAGGGGAATAACACTCGCCAATTTCAGGTCGGGGCTATAATGCCAAGGCAGCAACGAGAAAAACTCATCTCATTCCTTTGAAACAACTCTGACGTCTTTGCCTGGTCGGCCTTGACATGCCTGGAATAGACCAAGAGGTAATAGAGCATCATCTGAGTGTCAACCTGGCAAAGAAGCTAGTACAACAGAAGAAGAGGACCTTCACCCCCGAAAGGTAGCAGAAGATAGATGAAGAAGTAGAGAAGTTACTGAAGGCCCAGTTCATCCGTGAGATCCAATACTCGGAGTGGATATCCAACGTGGTGATGGTCCCAAAGGCAAATGGAAAGTGGAGGATTTGCATCAACTTCACCGATATGAACAAGGTCGGCCCAAAGGACGGATACCCCCTGTCGAAAATAGACCTCCTCATCGATGCCACAGTAAGACACGAGGTGCTGAGCTTCATGGATGCGTACTCGGGATGCAATCAGATTAAGATGTTTAAGAGTGATGTCCCGAAGAAATCCTTCGTGATCGAGGGGGGATTGTACTGCTATGAAGTCATGCCCTTCGGGCTAAAGAACGCAGGGGCCACCTATCAAAGGTTGGTGAATAAAATCTTCAAGGGGATGATCGGTAAAACCATGGAGGTATACGTGGACGATATGATTGTAAAAAGCCTGAAAGCAGAACAACACATTCGAGACTTAGAAAAGGCGTTCCAAGTGTTGAGGCAGTACAGCATGAAGCTGAACCCAGTAAAGTTCACATTCAAAGTAGCATCGGAAAAGTTCCTTGGCTTTATCGTCTCGGAGAGGGGAATTAAAGCCAATCCGGTGAAAATACAAGCCATTCGAGATATGAGGTCACCCCAGAATGTGAAGCAAGTCCAGGAGCTAACAGGCAGAGTCACCGCCCTAGGGTGATTCATGTCTCGGTTGGCTGATAAGTGCCTCCCCTTCTTTAAAGCCTTGAAGGGATCCAAAAAGTTCGAATGGACGGAGGAATGCCAAAAGTCCTTTGAACAACTGAAGGAGTACCTAGCCGCACCCCCACTGCTGACGAAGCCAGACGCCGAGGATACCTTACAGTTGTGCCTTGTTGTATCAGCAGTGGCAGTAAGCGTAGTACTAACGAAGGAAGAAGGAAGGCAACAACAGCCAATATACTACATTAGCTGAACCCTGTTAGATGCCGAAACAAGATACAGAAAGATAGAGAAAGTGGCGTACGCTCTGGTAACAGTGGCAAGAAAGATGAGGCCCTATTTTCAATCACATACGGTATGTGTACTCACAGACCAGCCCCTGAAGAAGATACTACAGCGGCCGGATATGTCCGGTTGCCTAGTAAACTGGGCCATAGAGTTGGGAGAATTCGATATCCAGTAAAAATCGAGAATCATAATAAAAGCACAGGCCCTCGCAGACTTCATAGCTGAGACGACGCTCCCTAATGATCCCCAGGAGTTTTTCGAGGATCGAGGAGAAAAGGCTTGGACATTGTACGTGGATGGTGCTTCCAACAGTGTAGGAAGCGGCATAGGGATCATATTGGTCAGCCCCAGAGGTTTCAAGATCGAGTACGCCCTACGGTTCAACTGCGATGCCTCCAACAATGAATTAGAGTACGAAGCGTTAATAGCCGAAATTAATCTGGTGTGGGCTTTGATGGTACAGGAGCTGGTGGTGCATAGTGATTCACAGCTTGTGGTACGACAGGTGAATGGAGACTGCGAAGCCAAAGAACAACGGATGACTAAGTACTTGAAGACAGTGCGAGAAAGAATAACAGCCTTCAAGGAGTTCGAGGTAAGGCAGGTGCCACGAGAAGAGAATGCTAGTGCAGACACACTATCGCAGTTGGCCACCTCCAACTTCACAGACCTTGGACGATTGGTTTATTTTAAAGTGCTACCACAACCAAGTACTGAAAGACCCCAAGAGGTATTACCCATAGGCGAATACGACCATAGCTGGATGGATGCCATAACTGAACACCTGAAGGAAGGAACACTCCCCAAGAATAGGGACGAGGCAAGGAAGGTACGAATGAGGTCAGCATGCTTCCTTCTGAAGGATGAGATGCTGTACAAAATAGGGTTCACCGTGTCATACCTCAAGTGCCTGAACCCCGCCGATGGTGAGTACTCACTCCGAGAAGTGTATGAAGGGACATGAGGCCAACACCTAGGAGCCCGAGCCTTGGCACATAAAGTGTTAAGGCAGGGCCTATTCTGGCCAATAATGAGGAAGGACACGGAATTGTTAGTCAGGAAGTGCGTCAAGTGTCAGATGTTCGCCCCCATCCCCAGGCAGCACTCTACCGAGCTCTCATCCCTATCAAGCCCAATACCATTGGCCATGTGGAGAATGGACATCCTAGACCCATTTCCCTTAGCCACGAGACAAAGGAAGTTTATAGTGGTGGCGGTAGACTACTTCACGAAATGGGCAGAGGCCGAAGCACTGGTGACGATATCCGAAAAGAATATAAGGAATTTCTTCCAGAGGGCAGTAGTCTATCGATTTGGAATCCCTCGGGTGGTGGTAACAGACAATGGAACTCAGTTCGCCAACCCGACTTCGGCTTGTTTTGTGATACCCTTGGTATTTACCATAGGAAAACATTTGTCGGTTATCCATCGACCAACGGGCTGACAGAGGTAACCAACCGTACCCTGCTCCAAGGAATAAAGAAGAGACTATATGATGCCAAAGGGTTATGGGCAGATGAGTTGTACAACATCCTCTGGGCTTACCGCACAACTGAGAGATCGGCCACTGAAGAAACACCCTTTATTTTAACTTACGGCATCAAAGCTGTACTTCCGGTGGAGGTGGGGACCGTAACCCACCGGATTTAGTACTACAATGAAGAAGAAAACGATAAAGGACTCTGAGCGAATTTAGACCTCTTGACCGAAGTCAGGGACACCTCGTAAGAAAGGATCACTGCCTACCAGTAGAGGGTTACGGGGCACTACAACACCAAAGTCCGAAAGAACGAGTTCAGAATGGGTGACCTCGTCCTTAGAAGGGCAGAAGTATCAGACCCGAGGCATCAAGGAAAGCTAGCTCCAAATTGGGAAGGTCCTTACAGAGTCTCAAGGGTAATACGACCAGGGTCCTATCACCTGGAGACTACAGGGGGAGAAAAGGTACCCCGATCGTGGAACTCGAAGAACTTAAGAAAATTCTACCAGTAGAAATAGAAAATTCTACCAGTAATGAAGTAGCAAGCACACTCACATTTTGTAATTTTTTGCTCCTAAGCACTTTCAAGTTGTAACTCCTCATCCTAAGCTCTCCGGAGGATTTTATTTATGAAAAATATGTAAGCTGGTTTACGGCAATTGATAGGAATTCTCCTGTTTGGTGGCTTTAGCTTTGCCGAAGGGATACTGCCGAAGGTCATTACATCGATTGTTGATCAAGGCAGAGCCGAAGGAAGTTTACCGAAGGAATACAGCCGAAGGTCCTCACCTATGTGACGACGACCAAGGGAACTACCCTCGGCTAGATGTTTGGCCCAGGACCAGAGGTTAAAAGACCCCTCGGCTGGAGCTGAGGGGGAACACAACACTTGGTGAAAATCCTACATGTTCAGGATCCCTTAAAGTCCACGACCCTCTGACTTGGGAAACCTCTTGGATAAGCTGATGGGGCAAAACCAAGCCTCGTACTAGAGTAGAGGCGTATTAATCCTCGGGCTGCCAACAAGGGGTTTTGGCCTTCTTGCACCTACCTAAGGGCTAAAGATCCCTTATCAGAAAGAAAACACGAAAAAGCAAAAGGCTAAGGTATCCGAAGAAATGGAAATATTCATTCATTGAAAAGGCCCGAAGGCCGAGATTACATGAAAAGGCCCAAAGGATCATATCACAAAAAAAAAGAGAGCCCGAAGACTGAGGTAAGACATAGGGTGGCTTCAGGGGGCGTCCATCGGGTACACGACCTCGTCCTCGGTATGGTAGAGGGTCTCCCGATTGGAGCCATCGTGACCAGGAGTCAGAGGCACCTCATATTGCAGTTGAACCTCACCTTCCTCACTGCAACCTTCGCCGTCGATGTTGGCAACCTTGGTGGCTGTTGGGGCTGCCTCAACACACTCCTCTTCGAAGATGAGCCCACTGTCCTCGAAAGAGACCTCTGGGTAATGCTCGAGGAGCCAGTCTCAGACCTCAGTAGCACCCACTGTGAACCCAGGGGCGATGGCGTGCTTGATATCCTCCCAAAAGCCCTCAGAGGCCCTATACTTCTCTGCCCCTCGGGCCTCTGCCTCCTGAACCCTTGCCGTTATCTGCGCCTTCAGCTCCGCAAGCTTCCTATCGTATTCCTGGTGAGTATGAAGAAGGTCCGCTTCCAGGTGCTCCACCTTCTCGAGGAGAACCGAACGCTCATTCTCCAGGGTTGACTTCTCACGTTCGGAAGCCTCGAGGTCTCGGGCCATGGGTTCGGCCTGGATCGCCAGCTGACCCACTTGGTTTTGGGCCTACATAAGACACCGATGGCCAGAATGTTGCAATGATGATAAATTAAGGTTTTGAGGACCGAAGCTTACCCCTGCCATGAAGATGTAGGTGTTAGTTATCATGGCCGCCATCCCTTGCCGTTGTGCTTCGGTGGCATCTCGGGGGAGACTGCCCTTCAGTACTAGCTCACGAGCGACACGCCCGACGGACAGAGTGTCATCTTCTTTGACCAACCACCGAGGGACGAAGCCAACCTCGGCCCTCACATTCCCAACCCTCGGGCTTCTGAAGTCTGCCACGGGGGAAGAGTCTCGGGCAGAAAAGCTATGGCCCAGAGCAGCGAGGGCCTAGACCGCTTCGGTATTGGGTCCTTCGGCCCTGGACCTTTTCTTCGGTGGGAGAGCTTCGGAGGAGGGGGCCCCTTCTTCTTCTTTTTCCTCTTTAGCCTCTGCTGTTGCTGCGCATCCCGTGCCCTGGCCTCCCTTATCTGGACTTGCCTCTCCACAGCTGCAGCCCTACCCTTGGCCTTGGAGATTTGCATTACATGAAGACGAAGGGAGTTAGTATGAAATACAAATACCCGAGGTAAGTAAACTTGGGCTGGCCTAAGAATCACCCGGGCTAAGCCCGAATCTAAACAAAATGGCGTCGGACTTAAGGATGTCGGGCTCAACTGAAGGGCAGGTGTCTTGATGCCTTGCTAATGCCATCGACTCTACTTCTGTCCCAAAAAGGGCAGGGGTAGAGTTCACCATCCTCAGATCAGGGATATCCCAGATGGTGCCGAAGGGCACCCCCTCGAACAACCTCACGAAGAAGAATTTCTCCTTCCACCTGTAGATCGACGTTGGGTAACCGTTCAGTAGCCGAAGGTCTTTCCTAGGGCTTAAGTAGTACCAGCCCGAAAGCCCCTTACTGGCCTGAAGGAGGAAGCAGTTGACGAAGAGAGGGAGGGAGAGAGGCGTTTGGTGCCTAGAGAAAAAGACGACGAAGCTGAGCATCTATCGCCATCCGTTCAGCGTCAACTGGGTTGGATAAATCCCATAGTGCCGAAACACCCGGGAGAAGAAAGGATGGAGGGGAAGCCGAAGGCCTGCCTTAAACACCTCCTTATATAAGCATAGCTCTTCGGAGTTTCGATAGCTGGCTCGATCGGTCAATTTCGGTAGCCGGAGCTCGAAAGTGTCTTAGATACTGAAGGAGGCCCTTAGCTCCCCCAGCTCCAGCTCATCCATGGTGGAAATGATGTGGAGAGCCTCCACCTCAAGGGGGTCCTGGGTCTGGGCTCGGGATTCAAGCACCCTCTCCCTGAATCCCTTATCGTTTGATCCACCCTCGGACCCAGACGGTGAGGACGATGAGTCGTGAGCAGAGGGCGAATAGAGGGAAGAGTCCGATGACATCCCTCAGACCCCCTGGACTCTGATACCTACAGTTAGACGTTGTCCTCTCGGAGGATGAGGGACTATACACAGACGAACAAGACATCGTACTTACTTTTGGTAAAGACGAAGTGCTAAAGGAAAAGGAAGCTGAGACCGAGGGGAAGCTCTCCAAAAGGAACACCTAGACCGAAGGAAGGCTCTCTGAGGGAAAAACAAAAGTGACCCAAAAATGGACCCCCACACATTATAAATGGAAGAAAAACGATACGACTGCCCAAGTAGTAATAGCGCTGTCACGTCACCAATTACCACCCCTCGAGATTTGCGCCAGGGCTAACCTAACTGAAGGTCCTTACCTCGGTTAGGAGCTCAGGCAATGGCCAAGCGAACCTGATCGTAGGTCCTTACCTCGGTTGGTGGCTCATGCCATGGCCGGGCAGACCTGACCGAAGGTCTTTACCTCGGTTGGGGGCTCAGGTAAAGGCTGAGCAGACCTAACCGAAGGTCCTTACCTCGGTTGGGATCTCAGGCAATGGCTGAGCGGACTTGACCGAAGGTCCTTACCTCGGTTGGGAGCTCAGGCCAAGGCCGAGCGGACCTGACCGAAGGTCTTTACCTTGGTTGGGGGCTAAGGTAAAGGTCAAGCGGACTTGACCGAAGGTCCTTACCTCGATTGGGAGCTCAGGCAAAGGCCAAACGGACTTGACCGAAGGCCCTTACCTCGGTTAGGGGCTCAGGCAAAGGCCGAGCGGACCTGACCGAAGGACTTACCTCGATTGGGAGCTCAGGCAAAGGCCGAGCGGACCTGATTGAAGGTCCTTACCTCGGTTGGGATCTCAGGCAATGGTCGAGCGGACCTGACCGAAGGTCCTTACCTTGATTGGGAGCTCAGGCCAAGGCCGAGAGGACCTGACCTAAGGTCTTTACCTCAGTTGGGAGCTCAGGCCAAGTTTGAGCAGACCTGACCGAAGGTCTTTACCTCAGTTGGGAGCTCAGGCAAAGGCCGAGCGGACCTGACAGAAGGTCCTTACCTCAGTTGGGAGCTCAGGCAAAGTCCGAACGAACCTGACCAAAGGTATTTACCTCGGTTGGGAGCTTAAGCAAAGTCCGAGCAGACCTGACCGAAGGTCCTTACCTCGGTTGGGAGCTCAAGCAAAGTCCGAGCAAACCTGATCGAAGGTCCTTACCTCGGTTGGGAGCTCAGACAAAGGCCGAGCAGACCTGACCGAAGGTCTTCACCTTGGCTAGGTACTCAGGCAGAGGCCGAGTGGACCTGACCGAAGGTCCTTACCTCGGTTAGGAGCTCAAGAAAAGTCTAAGCGGACCTGATCAAAGGTATTTACCTCTGTTGGGAGCTCAGGCAAAGTCCGAGCGAACTTGACCGAAGGTCCTTACCTCGGTTGGGAGCTCAGACAAAGGCCGAGCGGACCTGACCGAAGGTCTTCACCCCAGCTGGGTACTCAAGCAAAGGCCGAGCGGATCTGACCAAGGGTCCTTACCTCGGTTGGGGGCTCAGGTCAGGCCCGGGCATACCTAAACGAAGGTCCAGGTCGCAAGCAAAACTAAAGCAAGAGCCGAAGGAATAAGGCCTAAGGGATGCATAAATGAGAGAAAATGACGAAAAACTTGATTACTCCAACAGGAAGAGCCTCCTGATGGGAGTAAGGGGGCTACTGATACGGCCAAATTGATTGTCCAGTAGGGTAAGAACACGTGGTATCTAAGGAAAGGACACGTGTCGCCCACCTGATAGAGGCTACAAGGATTCTGACCGTGCCAACCGCGTGAAGAGAATATTCCCCACGAAGGGGATAGGACGTATCCGGGTAGGACTCGAAAAGCAAAGGAGGCGGACCCGAGGAAGACTCCTCCAAGAAAAAGAGAAACCCTAAACCCTAAGGACTATAAAAGAGGGCTCGAGAGGAGGAAGAGAGGTAAGCAAAAAAGACCCACACTATTACCCTTGTGAAAAACTGTGCAACCGATCTCTAACTTGGGCGTCGAAGGACTAATCCCGGATAAACCTCCGGGCCTCTGCCTTTTGTGCTTGTGCAGGATCAACTCATACGGATTTTCAGAAGCAACAAAAGGGAATCAAAATAAGTCAATGGTTGATTAATGTTGAAAGCACTTGTTCAGATCCTTGTCCATAAAACTCTACACGTGGTTATACTACGTTCTAACCTTATCATATGCATTTCTTTTTTTACCACTTCATAAATAATCATTTTGAACTTGCCTCTACCTCTCCTAACCCTATCCAATTGAATCTGTGATGGCGTTGTGATCTAATAAACCCTAAACCATCAGTAGAGGTGTTCGGAACAATGCTAGCACCACATCTGAGACAAGAAGATATTAAGACAAATTTTCTCATGTTTAAATTTCTGAATAATATTTGATGATCGTCCAGAGTAATAATCATGATAAATCCTAGCCAATAATTACCTTTTGATGCGCGTATAGTGTGCATGTGGAACAGGTGTCGAAGCATAACGTCTACAGGTTGAACGGTCAGGACGGGACAGACCACGCATGACGCACGACACGATATGGTAGCGCGACATTTGCATTAATGACCTTTTCGCTTCGTTATTAGGGTTTTTTATTATCACATCAGCTTTTAGTCTTTTTGAACGGTGGCAGTCACCGAGCTCGAAAGCGGAAACCAGGAGGTCCAGGACCGAAAATGGTATCATCTCTCTCCCTCTTTCTCTCTTTCTCTCACAGTGAATGACTTCCTCTTTCTGCTACAACCTCCTTTGATTGACTGGAGCGAGCTTGTTTGATCGTTTATGTGTGGTTTGCAGCCGTCGCACAAGACTTTAAGAATCAAGATCAAATTGGCGAAGAAGATGAGGCAGAATAGGCCCATCCCCCACTGGATCTGAATGAGGAGAGATAACACTATCAGGTTGCTTTCTTGTGGTCTCAGTTTATTGGAATTTGTACTTCTCTCGTTTTGATCTGTGAGTTGGGACTGGACTGGGAGAGTTTCTTTTCTTAAAACAAAATCTCTTGCTTTCATCACATTGTTTCAGGTACAACGCGAAACGCAGGCACTGGCGCCGTACCAAGTTAGGGGGTTTTGAGGTCAATGCGGATTTCTCCTTTTTTTCGATATATTATATGCTATGGGTACACAAACTGCTATATCTTGTATTCTTGTTAATTACAAGACACGATTGCTTGGGTCATGGACTCATGGTATTAAAAACGGAACAGAATGGAACGGTTAGGCTGCGTTTGGTAGTCAGGATAAAGAATTTTATTTTCGATTTGTGTTATATAATTCACATTTAATTTACATGTCGTTATAGGGCCGGTTTTAGGAAACAGTTTGGAATTTCAATTTGTAAGGTTTTTAATTTTGGTTCATATTGGATTTATATACTGTTTGTAATGATGGTTCATATTTGGGTTCTCTTATTGTACATTCTATATGATAAAATGCTACCTCAAAATGTAGTCCTTTGAAGAGCCAGTCTTTGCTTGAACATAAGATAGCATAAAATATTGAGTTTTAATTCAGTTTCATTGGGAAATATAAACATTGTCTTAAATTGACCTCCCAGGGACAAAATAATTAGGTTTCGCTAATGAAGGAATCCATGAGGGGGTTTAAGGGGTTTAAGCCTGTTTGTCAAACATTTGGTAATAGTCTTGTAGATTACTAAGCAGAGATTAATAGGATGCAAATGGTTTTAAGAGTTGGGGTTGAAGTGAAAAAAAAAACAGAAGTGCACAGATCCACACTATTGCGAAGCTAAAAAACGTGAACGCCTAGCGTGATACGTAATCAAACTATAAACAAGTGATACAAACAAGTGATACGTAATCAAACTATAAACAAGCAACGTTCTTATTCTATTATTTACTCTAAAGAGGGAAAGGGCATGCTAGTGCTTCAGAACAAGGCAATCTAAAAGTTCAGTTTTGCCCCTATTTGAGTAAGCTGATCTTAGAGCACCGCTGTGCTAAAGCATAGCAATCAAACTACTGTGCCGGCTATTGTGCAATGGCTTTTGCGCATCACGCTTATTCTATTGCTTGGTTGGTCATAGATTAGCTCGACCAACGGGAGAGAATGGTCGTAGATTAGCTGAGCCTTCGCTTGGTTTGACCAATTTAATAGGGTTTTTCGTTTTGGGGATGAGGGTTACACAAGTTTTATTAAAGGCCCTGAGCATATAGCCATTGGAGAAGAAGTGTTGAACCACATTGGTCACGTCTTCCTCAACTACATCCCAGTGAATGTGATAGAATTTGCTTGGCAGCCTGTCTAAATCTAGAGCTTTGTACCCCTTAATTTGAAAAATAGCACATTTAATTTCTTTAGCCGAGAAGGGGGAAAAAACTTGTTGGTTTATATTGGTGCTAACAACCCTTGGAACTGAAGAAGTGAAATCTGAATTAAGCATATTAAGAGAGGAAGAGAAGAGAGTTGAGAAATAGGATTGTATGTGCTCGTTCAAATCTGTTTCCTCAATCATCCACCCTCTCTATTGGTGTTTCAGAGCCTTGAAATGTTGTTGATGTGACAACGACTATTTGTCACAGTGTGGAAGAACACTGTGTTGCGGTCACCTTTCCAGAGTGTCAACCGTAGCGACATTCTCAACCTTTGGGTCTATAATGTACTGGTCCACTAAAAACTAAAATGATTGTGGGAGCTCTTCAACCTTCGAAAATTACTACTACTTTTGGTGAATAGCAACTTCTAGGTTAAGTCTGTCTATAGTACTTTTGCATTTATGCTTATCTTTGATAATGTCGCCTTTCGGCGAGCATTCCTAATTTCTGAGAAGATTCAGATGAGACTGACAATATGAAAGGTTTCTCACATAAAAGTGAGATATGTCCTCAGAAGTTTATATATATAAAATTTTAAGTTACAATTATAAAGAGCCATCTGTGACAATCTAACTACCAAACAGCCATCTGTAACAATCTAACTAACTAGCAAAATGAGATGTGTCATCTAACAGAGTTTGTTACACAGCTGACATGGCCAGAATCAGAATGATGACTTGAGTCATCCTCATTATTCCCCCGCAAATTGGTCGTCGGTCTGGAAGACAGACCCAGTTTGATACAAATAGCAGAAAACTCCTGCCGAGGTAATGGTTTAGTAAACATATCGGCAAGCCGATGTTTGGAGGGGACGAAACGAGTAACCAAGGATCCAAGAGCCACCTTCTCACGAACAAAATGATAATCAATTTCAACATGCTTCGTCCGCGCATGGAGAATAGGATTGATAGTGAGATGCAAAACACTGATATTATCACAAAATAAGGTAGCCGAGTGAGGTTGGGTAACACCAAGATCGCGGAGAAGAAAAGAGAGCCAAGTCAATTCAGCAGTCGTAGATGCCATAGCTCGGTATTCTGCCTCTGTGCTTGACCGAGATACAGTAGGCTGCTTTTTGGCACTCCAAGAGATACAATTTGACCCAAGGTAAGTGCAAAAATCACTCGTAGACTGACGGGTAAGAGGACACCCTGCCCAATCCAAAAATCAGAAAATGCAAACAGCTGAAGAGAACTATTTCAAAGGATGTGCATACCAAAATCCAAAGTACCACTAACATAACGAAGAATCCTCTTCACCATTTTGAAATGAGCAGTAGTTGGGGAATGCATATGTTGACATACGCTATTGACAGCAAAGGACAGATCAAGTCGGGTCATGGTAAGGTATTGAAGTGAGCCCACCAAGGTACAATAAAGAGTAACATCTGAAAATAGAGAGGAATCAGAACTAGCAACAGTAGACAGACCCATTGGAGTGGATAAAGGTTTAAGTGCAGTCAAGTGAGAACACCGAAGAACATCGGCTGCATACTTGGACTAAGAAAGAAACAACCCATCCTTTGTGTGAAGAACTTCTATACCAAGAAAATAATAAAGGGGACCTAAATCCTTCATTGCAAATGTATCACTCAAGGTGGAGATAAAGTTGTGCAATAGACCATTATCGTTGCCTGTTAAGATGATATCATCAACATAGAGGAGAAGAATCAGCAATCGACCACGATGACGATAAACAAACAAAAGAGGGATTAGAAATGCTACAAAAAAAAAAAAAATACCATATTGAAGAAGAAATCCACTAAAGCAATCAAACCAAGCGAGGTCCTTGCTTAAGACCATATAAAGCTTGCTGAAGTTGACAAACAACATGAGGATGATTTAGATTAACAAACCCAGGAGGTTGACTCGTGTAAACCGGTGTCATGAGATACCCATGAAGAAAAGCATTTTTAACGTCAAGTTGACATATAGACCATCACCAAACAATGGCAATAGTGAGTACGAGGCATATTGATCCTAGCTTAATTACTGGGCTGAAAGTCTCAAGAAAATCAGTACCCTCTCTTTGATTGGACCCCTTTACACCAAGCTTGGCCTTAAGATGCTCCAACGATCCATCAGCCCAGAGCTTTGTCTTATAAATCCACCGACAACCAACAATATTCATTTCAACGGTTCGAGGAACCAAAGTCCAGGTCTTGTTTTGGGCCAAAGCATCCATTTCATCAAGCATAGTTGCACGCCAATCATTATGACTAAGAGCAGCCTTAGTAGAAGTAGGTTCTGTAGGAATAGTAAGAGAGGTGAGTCTATACTTAAGATTGGGTTTCACAATCCCAGCCTTACTTCGAGTGACCATAGAATGAGACCCCTCAATGGGCAGCCCAATAGGTTGTGAAGATATAGAAAAAGGGGACCTTGTGGATGTGGACAGAGAAGTGGACAAGGAAGGAGAGGTGTCCACAGGAGCAGAAGGTACAGGTAAGAAAGATGGAACAGAGGAATCAACCACATGGGTAGTAGGTACAAATGAGGGAGATGGAACAGAGGAATCATCTACATGGGCAGTAGGTATAGAAGTTGAAACTACAACAGATATAGATAGTGAAATCAAAGGCAAAGGAGATGGATCAGATTGAGACCATGGCCCAATTCTAGGTGAATCAGTCGATTGGGAAGAGATATCATGGGGTAGCTGGTGAAAGGCAACCTGTGGCTATATCCATCTCTCAAAGGTACAAAAATCTGCATCAACTGGTTCAGATTGCGGAGAGGCTAAATGCACATGTCTGCGAAGAGGAAAAATATTTTCATTGAATACAACATGCCTCAAAATATAAACACGACCAGTGGAGTAATGCAGACATCGATATCCTTTATGCCTATCACTGTAACCCAAGAAGATACACGGTAGAGAACGATGATCAAATTTATTGGTGGCATAGCCCCTCAAGTATGGAAAGCACTGAGTACCAAAAACTCGTAGGACACTGTAGTCAGGAATCTTATCATACAACAAATGTAAAGGTGTATCCATTTGAAGGATCAGTGAAGGCAGCCGATTAATCAAAAAAAATGCAGTTGTAAATGCTTCAACCCAATATCGCCGAGGAAGTGAAGCATTGAATAGCATTGCAAGTCCTAGTTCAATGATATGTCTGTGCTTTCGTTCAACAACGATGTTTTGTTCAGGAGTCTTAGGACAAGAAAGATGATGGATAATACTCGCTTGTCTAAGATGTTCTAGAAAACCAGAATCAGAAAACTCCCCACCACTATCGGATTGAAAAACTTTGATTTTCTTGTCAAGTTGTCTTTCTACCATACTTTGAAAGGAAAGAAAAACCTTAAAGAATTCAGATTTTCTTTTAAGAGGATAAATCCAACTATAGCGAGAGTAATCGTCAACAAACAAAGCATAAGATTGAAATTGGTGAACACTAGTTATTGGAGCACTCCCCCAATGATCACAATGAATATGAGCCACAGGTTCAACTGTACGAGTAAAAGAGAAAATGAAAGGCAGTTGGACACTCTTACTAATCTGACCGCTGCTACAAATGTTTTATGATATATGAGTAACAGTAATAGCTCGAGTGTTCTGTAAAAACCGAGTTATTTTTCCTTGTGGATGCCCCAAACGCTGATGCCACACATCCTCTGTTGTGGATCGAAATTTGTTTGAAAAATGAACTTCTGGTTGAGGCTTATTGTCAAACACATATAGCCCTCCAAGCCTACTTCCCGGTGCCAATATTTTCATTGTCTGTAAATCCTTAACAAGAAAACCAGTACTGTCAAACTCAAAAACACAGGGATAATCTCTAGTGAGTTGAGAGACTGATAATAGATTCTTGCGGATGGAAGGAACTAATAGTACATCCTGCAAAGGCATAGTAGTATTTCCTTGAACAACACTCCCATCACCAACATGTGAAATAGGCAGGTGGGTTCCATTACCAATCATAACAGAATGGGAACCATCATAGGGAGTAATATTATTGAGATTACCTGTATAATCAGTGATGTGAGTTGTAGCTCATGTAACTGGAAACTAGGCATTGTCCTGTGAATTAGAGAGATGCATTGCAACCAAGGCTTGTGGAACATCTGGAGCTTGAAAACTATTGTCAAATCAGCTCCAGCACTTGAGTGCACCATGTCCTAATTTGTGACAGATCTTGCATTTAATAAGATATCCAACATATTTATTCTACATATTCTTATTTACATTGCTCTATTGTTGTTGAAACACAGGTTGTGATGAAGTGTTGTTCTGTTGGAGTTGATCTTTGTGTTGTGATTGAGGAACAATTGTATTTCCTCTGTTTGTGGAACCATTATTCTCTTGTGGCTGTCGCTGACTAGACTGAACAAAGCCACATCCTCGTGAGGAAAAGTACCCTTTCTTTTGATTCTTCTTGGTTCTTTCCCCATAGAAAGCCATATGAGGATTAACAGATTTATTTTGATGATTCTGATTACGTAGCTCATGACTCTGCAGCAAAGGAATAGGATCAACATAGCAAGGAACCAGTGGTTTGAGCATCGTTGTGGCAAATGTCTTATAGGCTGATCCAAGATTTATAAATAGGGAGAAGACTTTCTTCTGATCTATTACTGGTTTGCCGATCGCATTGAGTTGATCGCAGATGTTCTTGAACTCTACAAGATGATCTGATAATGGTGTGGTATCCTTCTTTTTCATGAAGTGAAGCTTAGAAAGAAGTTCAAATTCTCTAGCTTCTAAAACTTGAGAGAAGGATGTGGATAACACATTCCATAGTTGACCAAAAGTCTTCACTTCAACAGCTAAACCAAGAATCTCCTCAGATAGAGTTCCGGTTATCCAAGCTTTGACAAGTCTGTCGGTTCGAGTCCAGGATATGAAATATGGATTTGGATTTTGCTTTCCATCTGAATTTAGGGATTCTCTAGTTGGCATACAAGAATCACCATTAATGAAACCAAGAAGATCCTGACTCTCTATCAAAGACAACATTTGAGTTTCCCAAAGAAGGAAATTACTCTAATTAAGTTTCAATGAAACAAAATTTGCAACATTGAGGTTGCAAGGATAATGGTCCAGTGATGAAATGAAACTACTGGAACTAGCACACCTGGGTTCTTAAAGTAGTTCGATCAAACAATTCAAGAAAATGAATAGAATTGAACTTACGATCCAAGAATAGACTTTGACTCAAAGAACTGTAAGTACAGTAAGATGCTTTCCTGTGAGGATCGATCTACACAGATCATATCTGTAATTTCCTTTGAAGTAAGCAGAAAGATGAATCAAAGTGAAGATGACCTCCATTGTCTCATGCGTGAGAATTCTCTCTTGGAAGCTCTGATACCATGAGAAGATTCAGACGAGATTGAGAATATGAAAGGTTTCTCACATAAAAGTGAGATAAGTCCTCAAAAGTTTATATATATAGAATTTTAAGTTACAATTATAAAGAGCCATTTGTAACAATCTAACTACCTAACAGCCATCTGTAACAATCTAACTAACTAACAAAATGAGATGTGTCATCTAACAGAGTTTGTTACACAGCTGACATGGCCAGAATCAGAATGATGACTTGAGTCATCCTTATTAATTTCTTATCAATAACTTTCTTTGCCATTGAAAATTATAGAAAACTTTTGAGTTGCAGACTCATTGCAGTAACCTTGGATTTACCACTTTGGTGTGTTCCATCCATTTCATTGCAACAACTTGCAACCACACTTGGCAACTTAAAATGTGTGGATTAAGTTCATTACACAGTATACAAACATAGTCAGTCAAAACAATTGCAAACAAAATTAAGGTCTTATACCAGACCACATCTACATTTTACTGCTAGTATGCAAGCCATGATGCACAAAGCTTTTGATCAAATTTACTAATTTAACGGAATATGTCAAAAGTGTCCAAATATGCAAAATTTCTCCAAGCTGGGTCCCATGATCACCAAACATAGTCATATAGCATATCCAATTAAAGAGCACGAGAAAACAAGTCCAACGCAAAAAAACTGCATCCAAAATTCATTTGGATGATCCTGTACGATCAAATTAAAGTATGCTGCCAGATTTGAATGTTTTTTTTTTACCAAATCAGGTTGGCTGAACCAAACTGGTTCAATGGGGTGGGTCATGGGTCGACCCAAGTGGGTCAAAATTTGGGTTCGTGGGTTAAAAAAATGGGTTATGTCAAAAGTTAATGATCAACCTTTGACTAGGTTAGTCAACAGGATCGTTGGGTTAATGGGTTAACCAAGTTGGGTCAATGGATCAATCTGATCAAGTCGACCTGATAGTTAATCAACCGATTCAGATCGAGTCAACCTAGTCCAACTCAAAAACCCTAACCGAGATGACCTGGCGATGACCCATCATTTTCTTTCCTCTCCTCCGATCTCCAGCTTCCGAGGGCGTGTGGTGGCACGTCTAACCGATTTTGATGACCTACCACTTATCAATGCATTCTTCTTCTTGTCCTATACAATTTTCATGAAGAATTTTTTTTTTCATCTAGGACCTCTAGACGATGGTAAAATGATGATTTTCATGATTTTGGGACTCGAACCCTATACAAAATCATTTTTTAATTAATTTCCCTTGATTCTAGCCCCATAGGGTTGGCTATGGTATCAACTGTTAGAGATTCTACTTCATAAACTCATATGATCAACCACATAGTATATCTTCTTCAGCCTTCCACCCTTAGAATTCTCTTACATAGGCACTACTCCTGTGAGGGGAGTTTGTGCTTCTAAACCATGAAGGTATTAAAATGACTCCTTCAGGGACCATTAGCTTCCATTTATGCATTTATAATAGAATCCCTAAAACCCAATTCCACTTCCATTTTTGTATCTTTTCTATGCAATTACTAGTTTGCTTTCTGGTTCCAAGTATCCCACAACAAATTTATATTTTGAAAATGTTTGGGAGATTGACAAAAGTTTATTACAAGAGGTATCACGTGGGCTCAATTTTATGAAGCCAATGGCAGTGGAAATGAAGAAAAAATTTGACAAATATTGGAGTAAATATAGTCCAATTTTGGCCATTGCTTTGGTGTTTGATCCTTGATATAAACTTAGTTTTGTGACTTGGGCAATTTCTAAGCTTTGCAACTTGGACTTAAATGCATCTATTATGTGCAACAATGTGAGGAATTCTTTGTATCAATTGTTTGATGAATACAAGAGTATGCAACCAAGTGACTATGATGTTCCTACACTTATCCTTCGTCTTGGGAAATCTAGAAAAAGATTTGTAAGTAAATTTACATTCTGATAGTAATTTTGATTTATTTTTTAATACAAGTTTTCAACATTCATTGCTAATCTTATTAATGATTCATATTTCGGATATTTCTCAATTTCCATAGGAATTTATGGTATCCAAGCTTGCTGAGGTAGATAATGGAAGTAAATCTCAATTGGATATGTATATCTAGATGGACCCAACATCCCATTCAATGATAATGAATATGATGACTATGATGTGTTGGCATTCTGGAAAGCAAATGGGTCAAGGTATCCAGATGTGGCTCGAATGGCTCGTGAAGTCTTGACTATACCAGTTTTCACAGTTGCTTCAGAGTTGGCTTTTAGCGCAGGGGGTCGTGTTATTGATAAATATTTGAGCAAACTCCTACTTACCAATGCTGAAGCATTAATATGCCTTCAGAATTGGATGTTTGATATAGACTTCATAGGTAATTTTTCATTCAGTATATTTTTTATTTTTAATTGTCTTAATTAGTTAATTAGTGTCTTATTTTACTTTGTATGTGGTTGAGCCTTTTGATGATCCCACTGACGTGAATAATGCACTTAGAAATGTACTAGAACTATTGCACATTGAAAAGGAGAGAGGTGCAGTAGCTAGTTCTTCAACTGGTCCTACTCCTAGAGAATGATAAGCTCAATCTTATTGAATAGGTATACCGTAGTTTACATTTGCACGTACTTCATTATTTATGTTCTGATAGTGTCACTACATTGTCTTAAATCTTCTTTCACTTTTGGTTGCAGTTTCTTAGAATGGTAAGAGTGTAGGACACAATTGTTGTCTTAATAGTAACTACTCAACACATCATTTTGGAGGACAAATATTGAAATATTTTGAGAAAGAAGATAGTCATTTGATATTTTTATGTAATATTAAATACTCTTTGAATGTTTTAAGTGGATGTTCTATGGTTTGTTTGATACTTTGACTATTTGCATTAGCTATTGACACACTATTCTATTTTAGGTTGGTGATTCCATGATTGAATCATTTTAATTTTTAGGAGGTCCGTGGTTGATTGAATGATTTGAATATTTGGTACTTTATAGTTTAATACTTTATAGTTTGACGACTTGATGTTTTTATCTATGTTTTGTACTTGATAAATTATCAGGTTTTCATGTATGAGAATTCTTTTTTTCATGACTTGGTTTTTCATGTATGGGAATTCCTACTTACTGTTGGATACTTGGATTTTCATACTTTTATTGACTTATTTGGTTGATCTTGTTCCGAAAGTCCTACACTTAGTATATTATTTCCATTGTTGATGTATTTGTATGTAGAAAGAAAACGATTTCATGTTAGGCTCTTAAAAGTATTGGTTTCAGGTATTTCAGAGCTCTAATCGGCATCATAAACTCAAGGGCCCTCATGTTTTGGATTATATTTGTCCACTAAATATTGATATGAATTCAATTACAGAATCATGTTTTTGTTTACCATAATTCAGTAATAGTTGTATTTTAATTATATTTGTCCACTAAATATTGGTATACACTATATAGGCTCATAATGTGAAAAATAAATAAGGAAATTCTATGAACAGATCCATATGGGTTCAAAGGAGTAGGGCGAAGGATGAGTTCCAAAGGATGAAGTCATACCCACCCACACTCAAAGGATGAGGCTCGTGCTCATTTTTTTTTCATTTATCTAT
Source organism: Macadamia integrifolia (assembly GCF_013358625.1). Classification (NCBI taxonomy): domain Eukaryota; kingdom Viridiplantae; phylum Streptophyta; class Magnoliopsida; order Proteales; family Proteaceae; genus Macadamia; species Macadamia integrifolia. The sequence goes on along the minus strand of NC_056561.1, from coordinate 21,647,849 downwards.
CGGTTTCCTAACGGCTCCATACCGGTTTAAAAAACTAATCCAAACCGAAATGAACCTAATAAATCCAAACCGATACCAACCCGAACCCAAACCGCACCTAAGCCGACACAGGACCGAAATCGATAAATCCTTAATGGGGCGGTTTTGATTAGTGCAAAACTCATACCGAAACCGCATCGACCCAGACCGTTGACACCCCTATGTTTCCTTATGCAAAAGAAAGATTACAACCAAGCAGCGGGCGAGAAAACTCGCCTTGAAATCCTAGCTCAAAAACCCCCCAAATTATAATGACTTGCTCAACAAGACGATAATATATTATATACTCCTTCAAGTCTCGAATCGATCCATCGGGTCACGGTCATTCGGACTTGTTCAACAAGACAATCTATCGGCCCAACACCTCTGCTTCCATCACAAATCTCAGAAAACTTTCAATTCGAATCGCCACAAAAAAATATCGAAACAGATCATTCTTCCAAACGAATCAAGAATTCAAGAGATACTTATCAAGAGCTCTTTTGTCGAAACCTGTATCAAGGGAGAGAAGAGCGTCAGGTTATAAGGAACTCGTCATGGTTCATACTTTCATCTCCAACCCCCAAAGGGAGTAACCAATGCAAGCATATAAAGCCAATGGCCATCACCACCTGGGAGCCTTGAGAAAGCTGGATTCCCGAAACTTTCGTTGGAAAGTCTTTATCAATGTTCATGTAGGGAATTCCCTTTTTCAAGAGTGTCCTATTGATCTTAGAAAGGCAGAGTCTCGAGAGTTCGCTCCTCTGACATGATCATTATTTCACTTGGGTGCCCAGTAAGGTTTAAGAAAAATGATGGATGACAAGACACGTTGAAGGCAAAACTCAATAAAGAAACATAAAGTTGGCCAGTAATGGATGGATTGAAATGGCATAAAGGACCATTTAAGTGGAAATGAACCGTCATGGCCTCAAGCAATAAACGATAATGGCAATCAAGCAATAGGCTTCAATAAATGATCCCATGTAGCAACTATATAATTTTTTTTTTTTTTGGGGGTTTTGGGGGTGTGGGGTTTGGGGTTGTGTTTTAGATGATCAATAAAAAAAAAAAAAAAAAAAAAAAAAAAAATGAAATGTAAGATGACCTAGGGTTTCAAAACCCAGTACAGTATAAAGCCTTATTTTCAAAATTGGGATGGCGATTAATTACTGAGGAGAAATCTTTGTGGGCACAAGTCTTATGTCATAAATACATTTCAAGCACAAGTCTGTTAAATCCCAGATCTTCAAAGAAAAAAACCTGTGTTCCATCCCAGATGTTCGATTATAAGGAAAATATAGAAGGGGAATAATACTTGTACTTGGTTCAACCCTTGGATTCCTACTCCCCAGTCCCCACCCAATCTCTACCACTCATACCCCTCCCTACTCTTTAAATCTTGTTAGAGATTTTATTATTGGAAATAAATGGAATAACGACCATTTAGATATGAGAGAGAGAGAGAGAGAGAGTCCTAAAGTGTAGATTTTTTTAGAAAGATAGGGACGTGAGAGAGGAGGGAAAAAAATTAGAAAGACTTGTTTTTGGTAAAAAAAAAACCTCCTAAAATCGAGATTTATTTTTTGGGTAAAAAAAATCTCCTATAATATCAATTTTTTTTTTTTTTTATAGAAAGAATAGATTGAAAGAGAAAAAGAGAGGTACATGACTGTGAGAGAGAGAGAGAGGGGGGGGGAGAAAATTTAGATTTTTTTTTTGTTTTTCTGTAAAAAAGACTCCTAAAATATC
>NC_056561.1:21628313-21646059 GCF_013358625.1 Macadamia integrifolia | reverse complement strand
TTTTATAGATTAAAATATAAAAGGAAGAAGGAGAAAACTTAGGTAACAACTCCCAAAATATAGAAATTTTTTTTTTTTAAAGAAAGATATAGAATAAAATTTGAAAGAGAGAAACGTGAGAGAGGGAGATGAATAGAGCCCTAGATTTCAGTTTTTCCTTTTATCTTTTTTTTTTTTTTTGGTAATAACAACTCCTAAAATATAGATAAATCCAGCACATTGTAAAACTCCTAAAATCTAGATTTATTTTTTGGGTAGAAAAAACTCCTATAATATCATTTTTTTTTAAAAGAAAGAATAGATTAAAAGAGAAAAAGAGAGGCACATGAGAGGGAGAGGAGGGAGAAAATTTAGAAATATATATATTTTTTTTAAACAAGACTTCTTAAATATAGATTTTTTTTTTTTTTGAAAGTTATAGATTAAAATTTAAAAAAGAGAAAGGAGAAAATTTCGGAAGATTTTCTTCCTAATAACAACTCCTAAAATATAGATTTTTTTTTTTGTAAAGAAAGATATAGAATAAAATTTGAAAGAGAGAAACGTGAGAGAGGGGAGAGAAATTTAGAAAGATATATATATTGGGCGAGTGGCAGGAGTACGTACGTATTGCAATCTTATTTTCACTTTCTTTTAATATTAACTTTCCGTTTAATGTTAGATTAATCTAAATCATTTATTAGTTTTTAAAATTGTAACTGATTCTTAGTTTTTAGGGTGGAAAGATGACGGACATGGTTACTTAACTTGTCTAATATTTTTTTATATAAATAAAAAAATAAAAAATAAAAATCCAATATAAGCGGACTCCTCTTTTGATTCTGTTGGGAAATCTCAATTCTCTCTCTCTCTCTCTCTCTCTCTTGCTTAGTTCTCAAAATAATATGAGGTAAAAAAAATCAACATAACTATTTTCAGGCACTGAGCATATGAGAGACTTGGCCACACATATCAAAATACTATGTTTACATATTAATCATCAGAAAAGGGATTTGGACAGTAAAGCTTGCATCTATGGTAGAGGACAAATTTGAATTTTATAAAGTAAACAAAGCTCTTGAATATCTAGGATTTTATTATTACTTCCTGGGTAGATATTATTAACTTATGAGAATTTATCATGGATGCAAATCTTTAATGAGATTAGTAAACAAAACTTCAATTAGACTGGAGAGCGCTGAAAAAGGAAGAGGAAAGAAGGAACAACCTTGAAGAAGAAGCAAGGAGAGAGAGAGGTTTCTAAGCGGAATCAAAGGAGGAGTCTACTTATTTCGGGATTTTTATTATTTATATATTTATTTAAATATTAATAATATTAAACAGAGTTGTAACTATTTACAACTCTGTTAACAGGATTAACATATTTAACACGTGTCAATCATATCACTTACGTGAACATTCACCGGGCTCCAGACGTTCCGTATTCCTATTTTTCTGCAAGTACCACGACCATTTTGCCATATATATATATATATATATAGATATATATAAAAGGGAAAAGAGAGGGACATGAAAGAGGGGAGGGAGAAAATTTAGAAAGAAAATTTTTTTTTTTGGTAGAAAAACTCTTAATTAGAGAATATATATATATATATATATATATGTAAAGGGTACCAACAATATCAGAAAAATAAAAAATATTGACAAGAAAGATAATAAAAAAGATAAGGTATTTAAATAAAAAAGATGATTAAAGTAGTCCAATAAAATATTAGCCACGAAGTATGAGTACATGCTTTTATATAATAGTATGATATATATATATATATATATATATGTGTGTATGTGTGTGTGTGTGTGTGTGGTGAAAATTAAGTTCCAAACTATGGTCAAAATAGTCTTTTCAAAATGGTCTTTTTTGAAATTCAGTTTTCCCCTTAAAAGTCTCTTCCTACTTTTTCTACTTTGTCTTTATCATTTGTGGCGTTGAGAATGAGTTAAAGATAACTCACAAAGTTTAGTCCCACATTGGTTTGGGATGAAAGAAAACTTGAGCATATATATAGGATTGTATCTTAAGGGTGCAAGCCCTTTGGAGAGGTACTCTCCCTTATCATGTGTGAGTGGGGGTTCCTGGGATATTTTTGAATTGTGCACGTGCACGCAAGGTCGGGGTCAGGTGCGGGTGGTTCAAAGAAACTACTTTTTACTATTTGTAACTTTTGGCTCCACACTTTTTTCTCAAGCGACACATTGGTACCCAATCAATGTACATACGTATGTACATACACCTGTATGTATTAGTCATGCACCCTTCCCATACAAAGAGTCATATCTGTATATGTATGGGTACCTGTACAGGTATATCCATTTGTATACAAAGACATATACTTTATAAATAGAGAACACTAGTCTCTGTTTATGGGTAACAAAAATCCTAACGTATATGGAGTTTGTACTGTGGGGTTATTTAAGCCTTCTGTTCTCTGCAAGTGCTTTGTTTACTGGTTTCTATCTTTGTTCATTGTTTTCCTTTGAGTTTCTAAGTAATACCTTCGGACATACCTATTGGAATCGATTATTGGAGTGTACCTTAATCGATTTAAGAGTTGTTTTATTTTGGATGTGAGAATGTACGGTCAACCCGGTTGCATATAAATATACGGGGCGTTTAAATACCTTAAGAGAGTATACATATTATACAACTCAACTCTACTTAATGTGGACGATTTCTACTACTGTTTCAGAGGATCAATTGACCAAGTCAACTGTTCCTTGGATTTATATAATTATTTTGTTAAAGTCTTATACATATTGTTTGGACTCTGTTACTTACAATTTTAAGATATTTGAAACTAGATTTTAGGCTATGGCAAATGATACGGATTCAAATACACATAGTGCAAATGGTGAAACTGGTGTAAGGGATGAAACCTGTGCCACACCAACTTTGCCTACCAATACTAATGCACCAATTCCTCTTGTTATTTGCTCCACCAATACATCGTACTTACTTTTCAACACCCACCAACATTGTGCCTACATTTGGATCACTTCAACCTGTCGTGGAGAAGATGAGGATCGTTTCTGAGTTTGAAAAAATTAACCAATTCAGTGGTCAAATTTCAAAAGATGGAAGTAAATGTTTATGTTCACTTTGTCACAGATTAGAGTTGCTTTTGCACTGACTGAACCTAAGCCGTTACAAAGCATGGATCCTGTACTTGAAGCGAAAAGACTTGCTTGGGTGGAGGCCGATTTTCAATGCAAAAATTAGATTTTAAATACAATTTCAATTGAGTTATATAATGTTTCTAATTATTTTGAATATGCATACATGATATGAGATGCTCTATCTAAGAAATATACTCTTGAGGATGCAAGGAGCAGTAAGTACGTGGTGTCCAACTTTCTAATTTTTTATGTCTGATAGAGAGGTCATCTCCTTCTAGATTGACAAATTTCAGGCACTTGTTGGGAGGCGAGCAAAGGATAATATAATTTTGCGGGATGCTTTTATCACTGGTTCATTGATTTAGACACTCCCTTCTTCTTAGAACCCATTTAAGTTAAACAAAAAACACATGAGAAAAGAATGGACTTTTGAACTAGTAGTCAAGATCAAAATAGAAGAAAGAAACCGTGCAAAATACAAGGTTGTTGAGACTCCCAAACTCAAAGTAAATTTGGTTGAAACAAGGAAGCAAGAAAACTCTAGGAAGGACTTTCATATTAAGAAGGACAAATATTTTAAGAAAAATAAAGGTAATTGTTTCCTTTGTGAAAAATCAGGTCATTTCAAGAAAGATTACAGGAGCATAAAAAAATGATCTAAAAAGGCTAAAATCAATCTCATTGAAAGTAAGATTTTTACTGCAATGATAACATAGGCTAATATGATTGAAAAACCAACGGATTGGGTACTTGATACTAGTGCTATAAGGCACCTCAGTGGAGATCGAAGTTCCTTTTCTAAGCTTTGTTTATAAAAATTGATAACAATGTCTTCATGAGAAATTCTCAAACTTCGAGAGTGGTTGGAAAAGGTCAAGTGACAATAAAAATTACTTATGGAAAGACACTTGTTTTGGAAAATATACTCCATGTTCGGTTTGAAGTGTCTTTCGAGTTGGATAAAGTTATATTGTTAAAGAATGATATTTTGTGGGCAAAGGCTATTTGAGTGAGGTTTGTTTGTATTAAGTGTATCTGAAATTATTAATGAAATGTCAAGTTCTTCTGTTTATTTTGTTGACTCTTATTATTTATGGCATGATAGACTAGGACATTGTAGTGCTCCTTATGTTTCTAAAATCTGTAAATTAGGATTGCTTAAAAATAAAATTAGGCCTACTCTAGACAAGTGTCCCACTTTTATAGAGGTCAAGTTTACCAAAAAAACTTATAAATCTATTGTTAAGCAAAGTGGTTTATTTGATACATAGTGATTTTAAGTCATATGAATCAAGGGGTAATAAAAAATATATTGTGACTTTATTGATAATTACTCAAGATTTACTATGTTATATTTGCTTAATTTAAAAGATGAAGCAGGAAATGCATTCATATCATACAATTGAAGTTAAAAATCAATTGGGAAATAAAATTAAAAGACTTAGAACGATAGAAATTCAAAATATTTTAGCATAAATAAATTTTATGAAAATCATGGTATAATTAATGAAATTACAGTCCCTTATCAACCCGAATCAAATGGTATAACCAAAAGAAAAAGCCGAACATTAAAAGAGATGATGAATTCTATGTTAATTAGTCAGGTTTACTGCTTGATATGTGGGGTGAAGCAATTCTATCTGCTTGTTATATTTTAAATAGGATACCCCGCAAGAAGACGATATGCTACAATTTGAACTGTAGTATGGTAAAAAACCTAGTGTAAATCATTTAAAATTATGGACTTGTTTATTTAAATAAGCAATTATTGGATCAAAGAAAAGAAAACTAGAGCCTAGGACTTTTGATTATTTAGACTGGATCCAAAAGCTTGAGCTAGCCCAAGTCAGCAAAATATATTCTTTACATTATGTTATTAACTATGTAGCGTGAATGGACAGATTTATGTCGATTTCATCATCTCTTTTTCACTTTCTTTACCTTGTATACTATTTTCAACATGTTGTATGTTAGTAGGGGTTTTCCATACCCTTTCCTTTTCATTTAAACATGTTTGTTTTACATTTTAGTAAACTAACCATGTATATCGATTTGGTCCTTATATTTTTCCTTTTAATTTTTATTTATTTATTTTTTAATGTTTCCTATATATTTTGAGTGTGTACAATAGTTATGTATGATTAGTCAGTCCATTCATAATGCACAATACCTAAGGTAGGGATGTTAAACGATGCGGTTTCGGTTATTTGATCAGGCTCCAGATCAATGCACATTTTCCAAGATAGAATCAAAACACACCGGATAAAATAAATTAAAATCGGAATCATTTTATATGTGTTCCAGTATTATCAATTTTTATTCAATTTTTGTTATTCGGTTAAGAATCGATTTATTTGTGGTTTGTATTACCGGTTTGTAACAAAACCCTGATATCAAGATGAAGTTGAATTCAACCTATGCATAAAAGTAAGGCTCAATGAATTTTTGAGCATGATCCATGTCTTTCCACAAACCTTAAAAGACTAATGTTGTAATCCATCCTAACACTATATCCTCTTCATCATTGAGATACAATCCGATTTCTATTCTTGGTTTCTATTTGGTACCCCGATGGTTATCCAGGTTTTGAACTGAATCGAATCAGGAATAGAACCTATGAAATCAAAATCACTTCATTTCTTTATGGTCCAGTTTGGTTTGATTGTAAATAGCCGGTTCGATTTTGATAAATGGATTCAATTTCAATTTGACACCTTTTAACCTAGTGTTGAAGTCCAGTTTTTATCAAGTGAACGGATGTTCTTAAAAATTTTCTCGGATCGCAACCTGACACGAACTCTTACTCTTAGTTAGATAGTTTGGATAATCATTTTTGTTTATTTTTAATTATGAGTCCTACACCTTGATATAGGTGGTGATTCCCAGTCAATAGAGATGTTGGACTCATATTGCTATCTTTTTTTTTTATTATTATTATTATTTTTTTATAAAGAGAGATCCGCTAAATCCACTGTCTTCACAAGTGTGCTTTTTTTTGTCTCTTTCCTCTTCACATAACATGACTTTGTTATCCTCTTGTTTAAGGTTTCATTTCATTTAATTGTACTTCATTGATGTGTTCACTTGTAAAAATATGCAAGAGGGTTCTTAGAGCACGAAACATAGAGGAATATACCAAAAATGTAAGACATAACGGTCGGTATTATACATTGGAGGGTAGTGAGATCAATTCATGTGAAGAGAAAAGTGGAGAAAAGTAGACAAAAGTGCTAATGTATCATACTCCGGGTGTCAATAGAGAACATTTCCTCAAAAAATATATCAGAACACCTTCACATTGGAATAAAATATTCTTTGAAAAAAAAAAACAAGCTAATTCCTTCATTTGTCTACATATGATTTGATATAGGTTCGGCTTTTCTTGAAATTGAAATTTTAGATATATAGGGAAAAAGAATGCTGCTTGGCAGTGCCCCTATGCCTTCTCACATGGGGTAGTGACATTATCTTCCATTCCTCCCCTTGGATGCTTGTATTTACACTCCATTGGCCTTGTGGCACAAGGATCATGTAGCCCAACCAAAAATCCCTACCATTCATGGTTTCAAAAATCGGATAAGATCAGATCAACTAGGATCGCCTAGATTAGCTTAGCTTCGGCCAAGACCGATACCCAATTCTGATCGATCCAAAACCGATCCATTGCTAAGGTATTAGATTCAAATGGTCCAAAAAAAAAAAAAAAAAAAAAAATTTTTTTTTGAACAAAGGTTTATTGGTCCGATCTCAACCGATAATGATCCGATCCGAATCGGTTTCGGTTGTGACTGATCCCGAGTTTTAAAGCCATTGTACCGGTTGGAAATTTGCGTTCTGGATTTTGGGGTTTTTTGCTTTGGTTTCTACGTTTCTCTCTTCTTGCTTTTGTCAGTCGATATCCCTCACTCGTTTTCACTCTATTTGATTGAGATGGATGATCAAGGAGAAATGGAATGTGGGTGATAGAGAAGTAGTGTTTTAGATTTATCCATTCGAGAACTCCTCTTGTCACAATCGTGGAATGTACGTGGAAGGTAAATTTCTTCTCTCTCTCTCTCTCTCTCTGGCAGTATATATTTTTTGAAATCATTATTTATTTATTTATTTTTTTTGGATTTGAATATTGTACTTACTATATCTGTCGGTAAAACCATCTTCCATCTTCTTCAGTTTCAGCTCTCTGTGACCTGTCTCCATTGTGTTTGTAAGGCTTCTTTTCCCTTTTAAGATTTTAATTATTTATAATTTGTGGGTATTAGGGATCCATGGTCTCTAGAGATTCACAAGGCTCTTGTGCTTTTTTTTTTTCTTTTCCCGGCAATGTAATTTTTTTGATATTTTATCAGAATTTAATTTTAATGATTGTCTTATAACCTGGGTTTCTCTTTTCGTTTCTAAATTCTATGTTTCTTAAGTTGATTCCATCATTCTTCTTTCTGGGCTTCAGGTTCTTTAGTTGAATTGGATTTCTGTTTGGTCATCAGTGGACTGAGATGTTTGCTCATCTTTTCTTGAATTTTGTTTCTTATTTCATTCCCAATTCTTAATTTGTAGTAAGGCTGATTTTTAACCTCCCTTTACTATGATTCAGAAACTCTATATTGGTTTATGATATGCGTTTTCAAGTTATTGGTTTATACTACATTTCTATCACCAATTGAAAGAGCTTTGCCTTTCTCTACATTTTTTTACCTTTTATTTCAATGTTGCTGAGATGTTAGCATAATATTTCTTAGAAATTGAGTGGTGGTTTACAAGTATTGGGCTTTGAAAACTTCCTTATCAATCATCATTTTTTCTCCCCCATCTATTTGATGACTAAATTTGATTTTTATTTACCTTTTGATTTCACAGGCGCTAGAAGATTATCTTAACTGAATTTTGGTTGGTTAAATATTTTTGTTTTCCTCACTGTAGGATCAGTTTTTGAATTGTCGCCTGAAAAGCAATGGCTAATTCTGGGGGACCCAAGGATGGAGGGGACGTGAGAATTCATGAAAATGTGGATGAACTTGCTACTGATCTGGCTGACTACATAGCTGAATTATCTGAGATATCAGTGAAAGAGAGGGGGTTCTTTGCTATTGCCTTATCTGGGGGTTCTCTCATCAGCTTGATGGGGTAAAAGTGCTTTTTCATTCGTCACATTTTCTTTTATAGTTCCTTTCATTAATTTGGTTCAGTTTTGGGTTCTATAATTCCTTTTTGGATAAGTGGTTCTAAAATTTCCTGTTTCGGGCAGGAAACTATGTGAAGCTCCTTATAACAAGACTTTAGACTGGGCACAATGGTATATATTTTGGGCTGATGAGCGTGTAGTGGCAAAGAATCATGCAGATAGTAATTATAAGCTGGCAAAGGATGGGCTTTTGTCCAAGGTATGTAACTGGAAATTATCTCTTTGTTTACATTTTTCTTGTGAATGGTGGGAATATTGAGACATCAATTGCTTCTTCACTCCAAATATATTTTTTACAAAAAATTCTTTTCCCTTAAAATTTGTGGCAGTTTTAAATGCCACTGATTCTAAGTTTGAGTAGGTTTGCTAATCAAGGAAAAACATCTCTGTAAAATGCATTCAATCTCTTACTAGTCTGAATTTCCCATTAGAGAAATTAATCCAGATCTGTATTCTATATGGAAATGTGAGTATGTTGAAAGCCTCCACCGTATGATAAATCCTTACTTCAATCTCTGTTTGATCTTATTCACAAAATTAATCCTATAGAATGCCTTATTCCAATTGCCAACTCTGTAAAATCTCTGTTTGAATGTTTCTTTTGTATCTTTGTACCAGCTTCTAACTTATTTCAAAAAACTATTCCAGTATGTAGGGTCTTATTGTATTTGGGTAAATTTTGGATGTTCTCTTGATGGGTTTCAGTATGTGGTTCTTATGAGCTTATGTCTGCAATTGAATGAGCAAGATGGGGAGTATGGCAGGAGCTTATCAGTTTATAATGAGTGGAACATGGGACACTCACAAGCAGGACATAAGGTCAAGATACGTGTAAATCCGAGTGTTCAATAAAGTCCAAATCATGAACCCAATGATGTCTGACAAAGCAGGACTGATACACATAATGGATTAGATAACTAACTAAATCAGCAAAGGTTCACAAAATATCATCCATGTGCTACCTTGCTTATTCTCTCTTACAATTGTGACGTCAAGGAATTTCGAAGTGGGGTCATATTGTCATTGAGTAAAGAATAGAAATTTCTCTAATAAGTTTAGATCCTGCCTAATAATGGACATGTTGCTTCAGTTGTCCTTGTGATTACACCTTTGTTTTGCAAAACTATGATGGAAATCTTTTATCAGAACTTTCTTTCACACCTTCAAGCATCTAAGTTTTTATCATTTATTAGGCTATTGAAAATTGGAATGCTTTGTGTTTTTCTTGGCGGGATGTCACAACCCACCCACTGAAGGCCCACAGGCCTAGCCCATTAAGCCCATGGACTTAGGCCATTGGGCTAAATAAGGCCCAATTTCTAGAGAATTCTACCAAAGTGTGGAACTCGAGATATTTTGTAGTAGATCTTTTTTAGAAGATATTTGTAGAAGCTATTTTAGGAGGTTACTAGAATCCTCCACTAAGGAGGTGGAAGTAACCGTTGGATGTAATCATGTAAGACACATGTACATATCCTAGCCATTCATTGTAAGTAGGAGTGCCTATAAATAGAGGTGCCCTCATTTAGTCAAGGCGCCAAGCAAATGAGTTCTCAAGCCTTGTACTCAAGAGTCCTCTAGTGCAATACTAGTTCATTCTTTCAAACTCACTCTTGTGTTCACTTCTCTTCCCAAGTCCCTTAAGGAGTGTAGTTAGGCTGACTTAGTGCTAGAGGGAGTGCTAAGTGCTGGCGCGGTTGCTTAGAAAGGTCTAAGGCCTTGACGGTTGTGGTATCAGAGCTTCAATTACGAGGGAGCCAAGCGTGGGGGACATTATGTCGAACGATTCAGAAGTGCACGATACGGCAACAAGTGAGCAAAACTGTAGAAGGGAGGGCAACCCCAACACAGGGAAGCAAAGGAAGAGCAAAGACAAGTCCGTGGACGTTGGTGGTGCTATGGAGCCTTTCTTAGCTCTGGTGGAGCTAGCAATGGCGGGGGTGATGGAGCACCTCGATGTTATAGAGCAAAGTGTGGAGGAGCTCGAAGGCCGTGTGGGTGAGCTCGAAGGCCAGGTGGGGGAGCTCAAGGAGTCCCTACTAACTACTCTCAACACCATGGCACACCATTAAAAGGAGGAGCTTACAACCTTTAAGGCTCAAGTGTGGGAGGAGATTGCCATTTTTAAGGATTAGGTACGGGAGACGTTGGCCAAGATTGAAGCTCACATTGACGAGGTACGTGAAGATTGGGCCATATGTAGGAGGGTAGTGGCCGCTGCCTCTCGTGAAATGCCTAGGGTGGAGGCACCAAGGCACCAAGCCATTTTCCGGGAAGAGAGATGCACGAGAAGTCGACAACTTCTTTTGGCATATGGTGAGGTACTTCGAGGCAATGGCACTCGACGATGAGGCATCAAAGGTATGGACCGCTACTTTCTACCTCACTGATAATGCAACCTTATGGTGGCGTAGGAGGTATGCCGATACTGAAAGGGGCTTGTGTAGCATAGATTCTTGGGATAGCTTCAAGAAAGAATTGAAGAAACATTTCTATCCCGAGAATGCCACTTTCTTGGCTAGGAAGAGCCTTAAAAGGCTCAAGCACACGGGGTCTATTTGGGACTATGTTAAAGAATTCTCTACCTTGATGCTCGAGGTCCCGAGTATGACCGAGGAAGAACTCTTGAACTTCATGGATGGCGTTCAAGGCTGGGCTGCGCAGGAACTACAACGCCGAGGCGTGTAGGACCTTACTTTAGCCATTACAGCGGTGGAGTCATTGGTGGAGTTTAGAAGAGAGGATAGTTCTAAGGCCAAGAAAGGAAACAACGGAAAAGGTGAGGGAGAAAAAGGGTCCAAGACCTACCCTCCGAAGGAAGGCACTAGCAAACCATCTTTAAACAAGGAGGGTAGACCCAGGTATGACAAGAAGGACAAGTTCACACCTAAAGACAAGTGCTTCTTGTGTGATGGGCCATATTGGGCCAGGGATTGCCCCAAGAGAAAGGCTCTTAATGCCTTGCTTGAAGAGAAAAGTGAAGACAAAACACATATGGGGTCCCTACAACGACTAAGTGCCATTAAGGCCAAGATAGAGGTCAAGGCCACAACCTCTCAGAAGGGGCTCATGTACGTGGAGGTTTGCATCAATGGCAAGCCCACTCGTGCTATGGTAGACACAGGCGCTATGCATAACTTTGTCTTGTCGAAGGAGGCAAAGAAAGTTGGACTTAGGGTGTCTAAGGAGGGAGGATGGCTTAAGGCAGTCAACTCCCAAGCTCGTCCCATACATGGCATTGCTCGAGGGGTCAAGATGAGTATTGGGACGTGGAAAGGCATTGTGGATTTATCGATAGTGCCTATGGATGACTTTTAGGTAGTACTTGGCATGGATTTCCTACGAAGGATTAAGGCCATACCCATGCCATTCATAAGCACAGTTTGCATCATGCAGGAAGGAGCTCTATGCATGGTCCCAACGGTGCAAGGGACCAAGGACGGTTTAAAACTCCTTTCAACTATGCAGCTAGAGAACGGAGTCAAGAAGGGAGAAACAACGTACTTGGCGGCGCTGTTAAAGCAGAAGGAGGACGGTCTTACTGAGGTGCTACCCAAGTCAATTGAAAAGGTTCTTGAAGAGTTCAAGGATGTGATGCCATCCGAGCTGCCCAAGAGGCTTCCACCTAGGAGCGAGGTGGATCATGCCATCGAGTTGGAGCCAGGTGCCAAGCCACTAGCAATGGCACCTTATAGAATGTCGCCGCCAAAGTTGGAGGAGCTAAGGAAGCAACTCAAGGAGTTATTACTAGATGCGGGATTCATTCACCCTTCTAAAGCTCCCTACGGCACCCTGGTTCTCTTCCAACGGAAGCATGATGGATCACTACGCCTATGCATCGACTATTGGGCGTTGAACAAGGTAACAATCAATATCAAGTATCCCATTCCTTTAATAGCCGATCTATTCGATAGACATGGTGGGGCAAGGTACTTTACCAAGTTGGACTTACGATCGGGGTATTACCAAGTCTGCATTGCGGACAGAGATGAGCCCAAGACAACGTGTGACTCGGTATGGCTCGTACGAGTTCTTAGTGATGCCCTTTGGCCTCACCAATGCCCCGGCTCCATTCTGCACCTTGATGAACTAGATCTTCCACCCCTACCTTGACAAGTTCGTGGTGGTGTACTTGGACGACATCGTTGTCTATTGCAACACCTTGGAGGAATATGTGCAACACTTGAAGACCATCTTCAAGGAACTAAGAGGAGGTGATGTTCTTTGGTCATAAGGTCGGAGGCGGAACAATACGGATGGACGATAGTAAGGTGCGGGCAATTCAAGAATGGGAGCCACCTACCAAGGTGACGGAGCTAAGGTCTTTCTTTGGCTTAGTTAACTACTATCAACGGTTTATTTAAGGTTACTCAAGAAAGGCAGCTCCACTCACTGACTTACTAAAGAAGAACCAACCATGGGTTTGGTCGGACGCGTGCAAAGAGGCCTTTGAGGACTTGAAAAAGGCTGTTATGGAGGAACCAGTGCTTACCTTACCCGACTATGGCATGCTATTTGAGGTGCACACAGATGCATCTGACTTTACTATCGGTGGGGTGTTGATGCAAGAAAGACACCCTATTGCTTATAAGAGCCGCAAGTTGAATGAGATGGAACGACCCTACACAGTCCATGAGAAGGAGATAACCGCGGTGGTGCATTGCCTAAGGACGTGGCGACACTATCTACTTGGGTCAAGGTTCGTGGTGAAGACGGACAACGTTGCCACTAGCTACTTTTAGACCCAGAAGAAACTAAGTCCTAAACAAGCTAGATGGCAAGACTTTTTGGCAGAATTTGATTTCATCTTCGAGTACAAGCCAGGCAAGGCCAACGAGGTGGCCGATGCGCTTAGTAGAAAGGCGGAGTTAGCTTTCCTTAGCCAACCGGAGGGGGAACTTCTAGAGTTGATTAATGAGGGCCTCCAACATGATCCTGTGGCTAAGAGCTTACTTGTCCTTACGTGGGAGGGCGAGACACGAAGATTTTGGGAGCAAGGTGGCTTGCTCTATGCCAAAAAGAGGAGACTCTATGTGCCTAAGTGGAGTAACCTATGGAGGAATCTCATTCGTGAATACCACGACACTAAATGGGCTGGCCACCCAGGACAACGGCGCATGCGGTCATTACTAGAAGCGGCTTATGTTAGAACTTGTTTTGTGTGCCAACAAGACAAGATGGAGCAGCAACCACCCAGGTGATTGCTAGAGCCACTCCCTATACCCGAAAGAGTATGAGAGAGTGTCTCCATGGACTTCATCAGTGCCTTACCCAAGTTAGAAAGGTGTGGATCAATAATGGTGGTGGTTGATAGATTTCTAAGTATGGCACATTTGTGGCGGCACCAAGGGATTGTATGGTGGAAGAAGCGGAAAGGCTATTTTTAAAGCATGTCGTTAAGCATTGGGGTGTGCCACGATCCATAATAAGTGATCGAGACCCTCGCTTCACGGGGAGGTTTTGAATGGAGCTATTCAAGTTGTTGGGTTCGTCACTACACTTCTCAACAAGCTTCCATCCCCAGACTGACGGGCAAACAGAGTGCATCAATAGCTTGTTGGAGCTTTACTTAAGGCACTTCGTGAGTGCTAATCAGCATGATTGGGCCAAGTTGCTAGATGTGGCTCAATTCTCTTACATTCTCCAGCGAAGCGAGGCTATGAACCAAAGTCCATTCGAGATTGCCACGGGACAACAACCCTTAACTCCAAACACGGTGATGACCGGCTACACAGGGAAGAGCCCTTTGGCATTTAAGGTTGCCAAGGAGTGGCAAGCAAAACTAGATGTGGCTAAGTCATACTTAGACAAGGCCACTAAGATGAAGAAATGGGCTGACAAAGGGAAGCGACCAGAAAATTTCAAGGTTGGGGATTTGGTACTCGTGAAGCTCCTACCTCAACAATCCAAGTCCTTAAGGTAGGTACACAAAGGGCTGGTACGCTGGTATGAAGGCCCGTTCGAGATCACCAAAAAGGTGGGCAAGGTATCCTATGAGGTGAGCCTACCTCCTAAGCTCAAGATCCATCTAGTCTTCCACGCAAGCTTATTAAAGCCATACCATAGAGACAAGGAAGACCAAAGTCGTGGAGCCTCAACAAGAACACCAATGGCTGTCACTACTTCCTACGACAAGGAGGTTGAATACATGATCGCTGACCGAGTCATCCGGAGATGAGGAGTACCTCCTAGGAGGGAGTACTTAGTCAAGTGGAAGGGGCTACCAGAGTGCGAGGCAAGTTGGGAACCTGCCGACACTTTATGGCAGTTCCAAGACCACATACAAAGGTTCCACGAAGAAGATGCAATGAGGACATCGCTGACTAAGGTGGGGGAGAGTGTCACAACCCACCCATTGAAGGCCCACAGGCCTAGCCCATTAAGCCTATGGATTTAGGCCATTGGGCTAAGTAAGGCCCAATTTCTAGAGAATTCTACCAAAGTGTGGAACTCTAGATATTTTGTAGTAGATCTTTTCTAGAAGATATTTGTAGAAGCTATTTTAGGAGGTTACTAGAATCCTCCACTAAGGAGGTGGAAGTAACCGTTGGATGTAATCATGTAAGACACATGTACATATCCTAGCCATTCATTGTAAGTAGGAGTGTCTATAAATAGAGGTGCCCTCATTTAGCCAAGGCACCAAGCAAGTGAGTTCTCAAGCCTTGTACTCAAGAGTCCTCTAGTGCAATACAAGTTCATTCTTTCAAACTCACTCTTGTGCTCACTTCTTCTCTTCCCAAGTCTCTTAAGGAATGTAGTTAGGTTGACTTAGTGCTAGAGGGAGTGCTAAGTGCTGGCACGGTTGCTTAGAAAGGTCTAAGGCCGTGACAGGGAGGTGTGTTTCTAAATGCTATACTAATCACATATTTGAATTTTTAATTCATATTTAACTAGCATCATGTTAGACCGCTGGGATTTTGCATTTGGGAATAAAATGGAGTGGGTCAGATATGAGATCTGCCATGACCTGCATCTTTTAGCAGGTTTGGTTTGTAAAGTTAGATCCACTTTAAATTGTGGATTGGATCTGGCTGGCTAAGCTTATATCTATCCAGATCTTGGAGAGTGTTAAGAGATTTATGTATCTGTTACATATGGAGTTGCTTGAAGTGAAGCATGAACATCCATCTGGATTTTTGGGTTGGATCCATCCATGTGCTCGGATCTGAGCCTGGAGCTGTTGATGTAAAATTTGCATCTGAACTCAGATACATATTGATAATAGATAGATCCAGCAAATTGCCCATCCTTTATGTCAAGCCCTTGGACCGATGATACACAAGCACAGGAATGTTCCTGGACCTGCTTAGTTACTATTGTTATTTAGTTGATAAAATATTTGAAATTCCCAGGAATTGAACCAGGGAATATATGTTTATACTTTATATTGTCAGATTAGCTGTAGTTGCGATACAATTTTTGCTGCAGTTATTAATTTTTCTTATAAAGTTAGCTTTCCTTTAACCAATGACCACAATGAATATAAATTTTCTTGATTACAGGTGAGTTATAAGTAATTGCTATAAACTTTTTCATATCTTAACTTTGACCCAATTCAATTCCATTATTCCCATACGCAATGCATAATTATTAAGCTAACGTTGGAAAAGAGTCAACTTCTACCACAGAAGAGAAGACGACACATGGAAGGTAACATTAAAAAAAAGAAAAAAAAATGTTAGGTTTATGCAAAACTTAATGCTTGAAAAGGGACTTATGGTATTCTTACCCCCTCTCTAATGAAAGCTTTTGAGATGTTTTGATCCAATGATACTTCATCTTGTTGGTTCTCTGATGCATTAGTTTGTGGTGATTTTAACAGTAATTGCTTGAAATTTTCTCAGATGTTGCAAATTTTAGGGAAATGGGTTTAGTGGTGGGTGGTAAGAAGAGACAAAGGATGAGAAGGAAAAGAAAGGCTCTAGGGTATAAGAAATTTAGTTTGTTTGGATTATGGAAAAGTTTTTAGAGACCTTGATTCACTCCCTCTCAGTGTCAATTGGGGAATGTCACAAATATTATTGTTTAGCTACTAATATATTAAGGAACCATATTTAATGTGCGGGTTTCATGTATGCACACTCCCGACACTAATGGCACTGACTCAGTTACGACTTGCTGATGCTACCTCAAGTATCAGACCCACACACAGTCGTATGCATGCTCACCTCGCAACCACAAAATTGCCTGGTCTATCAGACTATGGACACCCATTCTACAGCATGCACCATAGAACTGCCAAAATACATAATAAAATGGCATACACACAAACACAAGATATATGTGATTCAGCAAGTTGCCTACATCCACGAAGCAATGCCCTGATTGGGCTTTGTATATTGCTCAGTACTCACCGCCATTATGACTGCTACAACAAAATAAAACACAAGTCCCACATGTTTACAATTTAAGACCTTCGGTACGTGCTTCAAATAAAACCTAGGTTATACAAATGAACTTGAAACACAAATGGTTAACTCACTCTGAGTAATCACGACTAGAGAAGCTTGAATGTGGTCCCTAGAGATGCTTATTGGAATTTTCAATTGACCCCCGTAGTGGAGACTTGAATCTTCAAGTAGGCTTGCACATGGGACCCCTTCTACCTTTCTCTCTTCCTTTTCTTGCAAATGCACTTTTGTCTTCAATAAAGCTCTCAATTTCTTCGTCCCCCTTTAATGGAGCCTTCAAACAAGCCAAGGTAGTAGTTAGGAAGCTTCAATGCAATTTAATAACTCCAGCACTCCCTCCTTCTTGTTCTTCTCAAGAAACTAGAGCTTCAACTTCACCCACATACTTCCTCTTATCCTAATCACATTCTTGAGATCATTTGGGGAAGAATGCAGAAAATCCCAAGTGATTTGGAGTTCTAATGAGTGAGAAATTTAACTCTTCGATCTTGAGTGCAGGGCTCACAAATGAGCTTAAAAGGATATCTTGGCTGTAGTGATGCACACCTACATACCCGTGGCACGCTTGTCCGATTAACCCATTAAGCATGTGGGATTTATACTGATCGTCGGAATGCGTTAAATCGTGTCACGGAAGTGTGCAACATCGCAACTATTAGATGGGCATTTTTGTGATGTGATGGATCGGCACGCATAAAGTGATTCGGACATGTTTCTTCTTCTCATTGGCTCACTCCAGGGGGAGTTGGTAATTGGTTCAAGCCGTTAGAATAACTTCCGAAACATGGGCAAGTTAGTAGGCCTCGGATTTGGATCAAAACAGCGAAGGAGGTTTGAGATGTAACACCCTGAATTTTGAAGCAGCTGTTCCCTAGTGTCAGGACCTAACTGGCACATGGGAAATAGGATGTTATCTTATGGATCACACATGTACAGCAGTGGAAGGGAGAAATTTCAGATTTAATAGTCAAGTAGGAGGGGTAAAATAGTCAAAATTTGTGGGAATGGCCCCACACATGTCAGGTAATGTAAGGCAAAG
>NC_056561.1:21628136-21628293 GCF_013358625.1 Macadamia integrifolia | reverse complement strand
GTGTAGATACCCAGGTTAGCTAATCTACTCTCAGAGGTGGGTCAGTATTCTGCCCACATAAGCATATAAGACTCTCCATGCAAGGGTAGACCAATTAGGCTAGAAAGGGAATCAATTTCTGGGCTTATAGTGTACAACAGTAGCAGTGGCAGAATTG
>NC_056561.1:21595541-21628116 GCF_013358625.1 Macadamia integrifolia | reverse complement strand
GGATCATGTGGCTGTGCATCTGTGGATATTACTGTGAGTATGTTGGCATCATGATGTTGTGTGTGTGATTGTATGCTCACCCCTCACTGGGCTTGTGAAGCTCACCCCTCGTGGATTTATGTTTTTAGATGGTGGAACTTGAGCTGGAGTGGATCGAGACTCGGCATTGGTTGTGAGATTGTGTCAATGAGACATGTGGTGGAGGACTGGGATTTCCTTTGCTTTAAGGTTTAATTATTATGCTTGTAAGATGTGATTATATTATGGTAATTGTGAGTTATAATTCAATTGTGTCTATAATTATTATTTATCATTTAGATTGATCACCATGGGTTTTGTAAAATATAAATTTTCCCTTATAAGCGTACTCTGATTTGGTAGAAGATTTTGTACTTGTGTAAGTTCATCTCTACATTAGATCCTGGTGGTTTAAGCTGACTGGTACGGTAAGGTATCCAATGCCCCATACCTTGGCCTAATGTGAGGTAGGGTGTGACATGAGATGGCGGTGCTGCCTTAGGCCAGCAGAAGGCCATCTTTGAACAATGTACCATGGGCACGCGAAGCATGTGATTGGCTACTGCTATGGTTCACCGCGGTTTATAGAGATCTTTGCTTGCGGCCACTGAAATTACACGCAAAAAATATTCTGTGTGCCAGTGCCATTTTGCACAGACCGATGAATCTGGATCTCGATGTTGTGCCACCTTTAGAGCCCTTAATCTGGAATCTTTTGAAATTGCTTATAGCCCCCCGAAACCTCTAAAGTGCATCTTCAACCCCTGAGACCCTCCTTCACTCACCGAGAGTAATGTATTTGGGTCCTTCATTGTGGCCTTCTGACAAAAAACTGGCGGGCTCATCAACACTTAGCCGCTAGAGCGACCCTAGGGCTTCATGCCCATTTTCCTTGCCTGATGGCCCTATAGCTTGTGATCACGCGTGGGAAGCCTACCATGGCTGGTTGTTGTGGGTGTGGCCGCATGGTTGTGGGGGCATAAATGCATGTGGTCTGGAGTCTTTAGACTGCATGTTGGCGTGGCTGTGCTGGCTTCGGTCTGGGCTGCATGCTGGCGTGGCCATGCTGACCTGGGCTGACTTATGCCACCTCAATGAGCCTACCACCTTATCGTCTGCCAACTCATCAGTCACTTTGCCACCTCACCTTTATGGTGCCACATCAGCATATCTTGCCACCTCATCATGTGGGATAGTGGGACCCACCTATCATCCCATTGTGTGGAGCACTTCATTGAACACTTGGCCATTATTGGCTGTACTGAAACGTCCATACTCTCCTTCATTCAGAGTCAGATTTGTGCTATTCCAGTTGCATTGGAATGATGACTTGACGTTATACATTTCTCTAGTAGTCATTGGGCTACCCAAATTTATCCCTAGGCTGATTCGTTTGCCCAGTCACTGTCTGACATATCCGGCACTGGCCAGTACATCTAAGTCACTACTTGACACCCCAGACACGACTAACTCACTCATAAGCTCTGCACATCACCTGTGTACCCAGAACTGTTGCCAACAATGCAACTCATTGCCAGTTGCTGCCAAACACTCCCAAATGCCTAGAAATTTGTTTATAAATATCATAGTTTTTTAAGGCGGTAAGGCGACGGAGGTGTTTGAGGGTCTTTCGGAGCGCCTTAGTGATAAGGCGGGCATAAAGCGTCGCCTTATCGACTAAAGCGTTCCTGTGTAATTTTTTTATAGAACCAATCTATTTGGCTCAAATCCTAGTTGAATCCTATTACTCATATGTTAAATAAATATTAAATGTTCATATTCATACCAATGTAAGATATTCATCAAGAAAACAAATAAATAAAGTGAATAAACTAAGTTCATCTTCATCAATCATCAATCATCAATCATCAATCATCAATCATCAATCATCAATCATATTAACATATAATATAAATACATAATTATGAAACAAAATTATAAATATAAAGAAAAGAAGACATAAAAAATGCAAGTATTTATTATACTTACCTCTATGATGCCAAAATGAGTGCCTAAGCCCTAAGGTCATCCACTATATTTCTACTCCTGTCAAAGAAGAATGAAGCTCACCGCTGCCAGAGCAAAATGGTCGCCTAGATCAGTGGTTCTTCCTTGATCCTTCTCAAAGCCTTTTCTTAAAACCCTTGACAAAATCCAAACCCTGTTTGTGAATCGGGTTTTTATTTTGTTTGTTTTGGTTATTTTTGGTGGAGTAAAGCTGATCCCATACATCTCAAGTGTTAACAAAACTATACACCTACCAATAAAAAATCTATATTTGGAATTTTCATCAAGTAATTTTAAAATGTGTTAAAAAAAAAAAACCCATAAGGCGCCACTTCACATAAGGCGGAGCACTGCCTTACCATCTCCAGACCGCATCAGCGCCTTAAAAACTATGATAAATATTGATTATGGGGATTGAGAGGCCTTTTAATGTAGGAGCAAGTTCAGCTAAGAACCAACCCTACAGTAGGATCGATATACTTTAAGGTTGCAGAAATTGTCTTTAAAATCTTAGATGAAGGGATTGTTAGAGGGGTCTTCATCTGAATTTCCAGCTGCATATTCTTAAATAGATCAAAACCAATCAACAGTAGACTTCAACAATAATATTCTTCAATAGATTGATGATTAAACCAAAAATAAACCAGGAACTGATTGACAGAAAAGAAAGAAGATAGCAAGGATAAGAAGAAGAAGAGGTAGGGAATGACCCACGGCCTCTCATCATCACTGCATCTCAGAGCCACTGCCTCTCACAGCTTCCAAGCCAAAGCTCTCTTTTCTTGTTCACTCCATCGTCCCTTGTAGGCACTACGGCCATTACACGTATAGAGGACTGTAGTAATCTCTAAAAGAAAGAAAAGAAAATAAAAAGTCATCAATAAAGGCCCACGCATGGCTGTGGATACCTTGTACATCAAGGAAAATAAATGTAGAAACTAAATCTAAAATAAAAGGAAACTAATCCTCATTAAATCCCCTATGTAAGACGAAAAACTAAACTCCTAAATTGCCTCTTCACAGCTTGATTCTTTGATAAGAGAATCTCCATGCAGTTGGTCTTCAAACTGATCTCATACATCTTTTCTTATGTCTTTACTGCAAGGAAGAAACTGATATCCTGCATTTCCTCCATGCGTTCTGGTCATGGGACCCACGTAGGCTGTCAACTGCTCTCCAAGTTTATCTCCACCAAATCTGGAAATTAATCCTCCCGTAAATCAGCAATATTGATGACTAAGGCCTTCCTC
Source organism: Macadamia integrifolia (assembly GCF_013358625.1). Lineage (NCBI taxonomy): Eukaryota > Viridiplantae > Streptophyta > Magnoliopsida > Proteales > Proteaceae > Macadamia > Macadamia integrifolia. The sequence continues at coordinate 21,624,841 of NC_056561.1, read as the reverse complement.
AATTAGAGTTGTCGATATCCTCCTTATTTGGAAATAATTCTAGAGATATTTCTTCCAATTAGGCAAGGTCATTAGCTAATATTTCCCTAAATAAACTGCTGGCTCGATCTCTTCTTTGGACAGATCTGATGGGCTGAATGTGGTCCAAGTTTTGAGCCAGATATATTCTGGTTTGATGGTTCAAAATATGGGCCCATATTGAACCCAATTTGAAACCAATTTGATGCCTCCTTGCTACATCACCTCTTGTGTTGATAAGCCATTAAGCTGTCTCCCTACAAGGTATTTGAATAGGTAGGTTGCTCTATTTTTCTTTGAGGAGATATAAGTGGTTAAAAAGGAGGGCTGCACATATCTATCAAAAAGGGTGTGGGAGAGGGTCTGTACAGTGGGTCCCCAATGAAATACCCTTTTTTGTCCCTTAGCATTTTTGCACAAAGTAGCTGCTCAATCCTAATAGATTGGGTTGCCAATTGTGTATGACTTTGAAATATATAAATAATGTGGGAATGTGATGTAGTAGCACTGTCATGGTTGTGATGTAAGATCGAATCACAAGTGATCCAATCCCAGGTAGGATCTTTAGTACATTTAATAAAAATCAAACTTAGGGACATATACGATGAATAAAACAGAAAATAGAGAATGAAGGGAAGAATGGGTGTAGGGGAATGGCTATCTCAGCCTGAGTCTCTCACCCTGAGTTATCTCAGTTGATGATCATCATTTTTTTAGGGAATAATTTGCAGACAGCAAAAATAAACTTTTATTCAATCAAATTCGTGTACAATGTTGTAGCCCCTTACAAACTTATGTAAAAGACTCAAAACAGACTTAAACACTAAAAAAGAAAGGCCCAACCCAATCCTTAACTAATTGGGAAACCTAAACTGACTAGAAAACTGAAATAACAAAGAAAATAGACTTGAAACAACAGTCTAACTAAAATAATGAATTAAATCTTGTTTTCCTACTTTCTACACTTATTTTAGGCATATTAAAATGACCTATTACAAAAAAAAAACTCATGGGATCAAGGGCCCAATACCAACATAAGTACATAACCCAACCCAGAGCTTATTTCCAATAAATTATTTCCTTTAAGTGACTTATCTGCATCAATTCTTCACCACTTAAAAAAACTAGACTTCGAGTTTTGAACATGAGAACGATCACCTTGGTGTGATGAAGGTTAAGCTGTAGTCCATAGTAAAACTCAGGCAATTTTTTGAAGACATGAATGTATTCTAGAATGTGAGGGCCATGATCTTCAAGATACTTCAATGGGATGATGAACTCCACATGTGCAACCTCAACATGGTCAGATGTATCCATAGTGTCGTCTTCTAGTACATCTTCTACCTTCTCAAACTTAAGTTTAAGCTCCTTAAGTTCTTTGTCTTTGTTGTTCGCAATCTCCTTAATGGTTTGTTTAACCACTACTTCAGTCTTGAACACCTTAGGATCTTCCTTTTGGTTGTTCACACTCATCGCAGTTGTTGTAGTGCCAATCTCCTCGGGCTTGACCTCATTGTCCACCATTATGACCATGTCGTTTTCGATTTCTTCCTTATGAATTTCACTGGTTGGAACATCAAGGACTAACTCTTCCTCAACATTAGGAATGGCTGGAATTTCATCCAGACTAACCTCAACTTCAGGTTCTGGTGCTTTGGTTGGAGGTGTCTTCTCTTGTTGCTCCTTTGGTATTTGTGCACAAGAGCGGCCAAGGGGTCTACCAATTGTTCAGACTCTTGTCACCTGTGGGTGTCTTTGAGAGACTTGTAGTCTGGTGGAAATCTTGCGGTGGAAAGAGCCTTCTTTGGATATATGCAGGGAGGTGTTGGGTCGCCAACTCGTACTTCATCTCTTCCCAAGTCCTAGGCTCACATCCTTGAACTCGGATTAGCTTTTCCTGGACACCCCGCAATTCTCTAACATAACTACTCATTCGGGAGCAAGCAAATCCAAGCTTCTGTGCCTTTTTCAAGTTGTAGTAGTCAATATTCTTCTAGAGAATCTAGCCAATCAAGGACTTTGGATGGATCCCTCTGTCTAGTAAAGTAATGAACTTTTGGTTCCATATTTAGTTAGGTTCTGATACTGATTGATGTAAGATCGAATCACAAGTGATCCAATCCTAGGTAGGATCTTTAGTACATTCAATAAAAATCAGACTCAGGGACATAGAAGATGAATAAAATAGAAAATAGAGAATGAAGGGAAGAATAAGGGTAGGGGAATGACTATCTCAGCCCGAGTCTCTCACCCTTAGCTATCTTTGTTGATGATCATTCTTTTTCAGGGAATAATTTGCAGATAGCAAAAATAAACTTTTATTCAATTAAATTTGTGTACAATGTTGTAGCCCCTTAACAAACTTAGATAGAAGACTCAAAACAGACTCAAAACACTGAAAAGGAAAGGCCTAACCCAATCCTTAACTAATTGGGAAACCTAAACTAACTAGAAAACTGAAATAATAAAGAAAATAAACTTAAAACAGGACTCTAACTAAACTAATGAATTAAATCTGGTTTTTCTATTTTCTATCCATATTTTAGGCCCATTCAAGTGACCTATTACAAAGAAAACCCATGGGATCAAAGACCCAACACCTATATAACCCAACCCAAAGCTTATTTCCGATAAAATAAACCCTTTAAGCGACTTATCTACATCAGACTGGACCGGCATGACCTGATTTGTAAATCCAGACCAAGGTGAAACCAGCCTGATCAGGCTTTTGGTCTAATAAGGCTGGTAGGGTTTTATTTGTTTGTTTTGGGGTTACTTTTTTTATTTTAACTTTATTTTATTTTGTTTGTGATAGATACATAGGACGATTTGGTTTAATAGTTTTCTAGTTAGAGTAGTCCTAAATCAGTTTCAGAAGTCTTTATATGAAATTCTTCCCCTTCCCCATCCCCATCGATTCAGATTTGCAATGAATTTAAGTTTACTTGAGTAAGGTGTTACCTGTGCTACTGAAGTAGCTGTCGGTTGAGCATCTCCCTCCTCTCTCATTATGGTAAGCTCTCTCTTTTTTCCTTTCATTTCTTCTTACTCGGTTCTCCTTTATTATATGATTTCTCTCCCCTACCCTGCCCAGCATTAGTCATACCATTCATTACCAACCTTTGAATCCCCTCGTGCCTTTCCCTCACTTTCTACGACTTGGAGAGAATAAACCTTACCTCGTGGCATTCTTACCTGCAAAACTCTAGGCCCAAACCTTGTTGGAACTGTGAGAACCAAATCAGAATTCACAGCTGGTTCCTCTTTCGGGTCTCTGTCCTGGGTGTTACCTGTGTGGAATCCATAGGCCTTGGAGTTTGTGACCTCACCCTGAAATTCCAAGTTGATCCGACTCCGGTGGAGTGAGTTCTTTCACTCGAGAGGTGGTTGGGTACTGCTGGTTTTCGGGTTTTAATCGAAGGTTGAAGAAGACTTGGTGACATTATATTCTTTGTCACCATAGCCCCCTGTTTTGCAAAATACGACTCCTCTTCATCTTAAATCCTATCCGTATTCTTATTTTATTGTAATGCCTAGTCTACCCATTCTTTTTAAATATTAATTCGTTTTGTGTCCCACACCCATTTATCTATAAAGCAGCCCTCTAAATATTCTGTTTATTTACAATTTGGCCACTCTCTTCTGTAAACTTTGAAATAATTATAGAATTTCCGTTGTCTTTCATCTTTTGATTATTTCCCTTGGGTGCGCCAACAAGTAATCTGCACCAGTGTCCCCAAACCCTGGATTCCCTCAGAATGGTTTCACTTTAGACATACAACGGGAATCATACAAGGTACCACTACCACCACCTTTAGCATCTCAAACCTTCTGATGTGGCATATTGATTATGGTTGATTATGGACAAGCTGCTTATAAGCTTTATATGTTAAAATGTCCTTTGTTTTGCATATCAACAATCTCTTGAAAGTTTAGAATCCTGGTTCACTGCCAAGTTTTGCTGCTGTGCCTGTTCTGGGCCTTGTCAGAAATTCAGCACCCCTTTCTGTAATCTTGCTTATGATTACTCTCCTAACCTTGTGTTTCTACCATTTGGGTTCATGCATTTTGTCTTCCATAATTTTAAGTCAACAAATTGAAATTTTTTAAGTTTGTTAGTTGACGTGACGACCATGTAGTGGCCAATCTCAATGTGCGGGAAAGTATGCAATTATATGTTATTGCCTTACATAATTTTTCCTGTATTTGCTTTCCTTTCCATTATGACATTATCAGCCTTAGAAGTAGAAGTCCTGCTTCTTTAACATTTTAGTAATGTCATTTTGTTCATGTAAATGACGACAACATTTAGTTGGGATAAGGCTGAGGAGTTGTTGTATTTTGTTGCTGTAACACCAAGATTCACCATGAATTCGCCTCTTTTCTGCAGTTAAATCTGTGGACTATTTCATTTTCCCAATGTGCTGCACTGCTAATGCCTACAGGGTGTTATCCCTGAGGCATGGGTTTGAATCCACCTCCATCACCCTAGTTTACATGCTTTTTCAAGGGAGTTGCTGGGAAGGTTCTTTCTTTCTTACATTCCTACAGTTTCATGCACATTATGGTTTTCAGGCACTAATAATAATAATACAATATGGATGGTAATATCTTGTATTTATCTGGTCTATGAAGCATTCTTTACTATATTATATTGTAGACGAGGAATTTAGCAAGTATAGGAATATGGTTTGGGTGTGAAGTGTCGCATTCTGAGCCTGAATATTTTCCTTATACTAACTTTGACAGGTTAATATTATGAGCCTTCCACTGAGAATGCTATAGTCCAACATTCATTGCACATATATTACCCCCATAAAATATTATGGGGATCTAAATCTTTTCATTTATTTTTGTCACACTTATCCTCATGTATATCTGAAATTGCCAGGTTCCAGTTATCCCTGGTCATGTATACTCTATCAACGATTCTTTGTCAGCTGAGGAGGCTGCTATTGACTATGAGTTTGTCCTCAGGCAGCTAGTGAAGACCCGCACGGTTGGCGTTTCTGAGATCAGTGACTGCCCCAAGTTTGATGTCATCCTTCTTGGGATGGGTCCAGATGGGCATGTTGCCTCGCTCTTTCCAAACCACATGGTACTTGATGAGAAAGATGAATGGGTCACCTTCATCACTGATTCCCCCAGGCCCCCACCTGAGAGGATCACCTTCACTTTGCCTGTGATCAATTCAGCCTCCAATGTGGTAGTGGTGGTGACGGGTGCGAACAAGGCAGAGGCTGTACACTTAGCAATTGATGATGTAGGGCCTGAATGCCCCATGCTGCCAGCCCGAATGGTCTGCCCAACCAATGGGAAGTTGGTGTGGTTTTTGGACACGGCTTCTGCCTCTAAACTAGAGGCTTCTCATTGTACAAAATAGGGGGCTTGATGCTGAGTTTATGTATGTTGTAGATGAACTTGCTGCTATAGTTGCTACTACTGCTTTTTCTGTCTTATTTTGCCTTCTGTTTAGAACATACGCAGTTTTTTGGTTTTCTTTTCTTACAAGAGGTAAAATAAATAAATAAATGGGGCCCAAGGCTAAACGCTCTCTCTGGCTAAAAAGCTCTCTTGAGTCATTGAAAAGTTGGGAAAATTATGACTTCTGTCCAATCTTGACACAAGCCTCTCGATTTATAATGTAAATAAAACCCTAAAGGGCTTAAGGTCTGTTTGGATAAAACCCCTCAAATCTATTTACAAATAGTCCATTATTATAGCATTCACCCCCAAGTTGGTGTATGTATATCAAATATGCCCAATTTGCACATATTAAATCACTTGTAAGTATATCTGCTAGTTGTTCTTCAGTTCTCACAAAAGGAATACAAACAAGCCCTTGAACCAATTTCTCTTTTAAATGCCTATCAATCTCAACATGTTTAGTGCAATCCTGTTGTATTGGATTATGTGCAAAGATGATGGTTGACTTATTGTCCTAGTATAACATCTGCAAGTGAATAGGCATGACCAATGTACCATGTGCTGTCGCCCAGAACTCGGCTTTTGCATTACATCTGGCCACAAATGACTGTTTTTTACTATGCTATGTAACTAAGTTCCAATCAACAAATGTACAATAATCAATAGTAGAAAGACGATCATCTAGAGAACCATCCCAGTCAGCAATAGTATACCCTTCGGTCCTCATATGATTAGAAAGGGAGAATATGATACCATTCCTTGAGGTTGTCTTCAAGTACCGAAGAATACAGAACACAACTTCCATATGAGAGGAGTAAGGATCATTCATATATTGACTCATCAGCTAACTGCATAAACTATGTCTAGTTGAGTTGGGATAAATAGATGAGTTTTCCAACCAGCCTTTGATATCGACCCTTATCAACCATTTCACCTTCCTTACTTTTGAGATGAGAATTTGCCTCAACAGGTGTATCTGAAGGCTTACACCATAACATGCCAGTCTCAGAAAGAAACTCCATGATATTTTTGTTGAGAAAGAACAATACCCTTTGTAGATCGTGTCACCTCAATCCCAAGGAAGTATTTTAGCCTCCCAAGGTCTTTAATCTCAAACTCCTTACCAAGATAAATTTTGAACTTAGAGATCACATCTACAACATTGCCAATAATAATAATATCGTCCACATATATGATCTAAATAGTAACTTGGTCACCCACACTTTCAATGAATAGGGTGTGATTAGTTTCTGAGTGAACCCAACTGCCTTCATAGCCTTTTGGAACCGACCAATGCCCTAGGAGATTGTTTCAAGCCATAGAGAGCTCTCTTCATTTTACACACTTTGCCTTGGGGTTTCAGATTAGAATAGCCTGGTGGAACATCCATATACACTTCCTCTATCAAATCACAATGAAGAAATGCATTCTTGACATCCAGTTGTAGTAGCTTCCAATCAAGGTTCACTGCACAAGAGATAATAAATCTGGTTGTATTCATCTTGGCAACAGGAGCAAAGGTTTCCTGGTAATATATCCAATAGGTTTGAGTGAAACCCTTGACAACCAACTTTTCTTTGTACCTGTTTATAGTCATAACGACATTTTGTTTCACTGTAAACACCCCTTTGCAGCCAACTGGTCACTTCTATAGTGGGAGAGTGACTGTGATACCTTACTTTCTTAACCCGGTTTACTTACCCGGTTGGTTCGATTTGGTCATGCAGGATCTAAACAGAACGAGTTGAGATGGGTATCCTATGGAACATGATAACAAAGGTGACTCTAAACTCGGGTTGGCCAGACGAGTCTAAACTAGTGCCTAGTGAAGTCTGCATACCCAAGCTGTGCACTTGCATGTATCACAAAGCCATGTACAAACAATAAATGTATGTAACCGTAGTTTATAATGAGTACGTATTTTAAATCATATTTTGGGAGTAAAATACGTGTCGGGAGTTGAGTCCCGTCGAAATCCTAATTGTTTGGCTAAGTTTTGACCGACTGGTGGGTGGTCATAGGGGGGTCGAACCCACAAGTGTGACCTATCAATCTGGTCATTAGACATTTTGACCCAGGTATAAATAGCAATTAGTACTCTTCTTTTCCCTCATTTAATGTTTTACAAGGTGGGTGAGAAGAGTAAAGAAGAGAGAGAAAAGAAAGGAAGAAAAAGGAGGAAGAAAAGGAAGAAATGCTCATGGTGCGACACAGAGGTTTGATCTTTCCATTTCAGCACCGAAAAAGTGATTCTCGTCTTGAGATCTATGATTTGAGGTGAGTAAAAGCTATATTTCTTAAACCCTCAAGAAACCCTAAGTGAGACCTTTTGATCTGGGTAGAAATCCTTTAGATCTTGCTAATCCCACTTGAGAAGATGAATCTAAGGTTTAGTGGAAGACCTGCATGTTGATTTTGAAGGTTTTAGATGAAGAAATCGCAAGATTTAAAGAGCATTTGATGATTTCTTGAGTTGAAGAAGAGATTTGGAGTTTTGAAGGTGTTATTGAGCAAAGAGATAAGATCTGTGCTTAAAACCTTGAATAGACCCTAGATCTAGGTTAGAATCACAATATGAGACCTTAGATGTGTGAAAAATGCAGTCAAATCGGCCCCTTGTGGTTTTCCCAAGGCGAGATGAAGAGTGGAGGTGAACAGCAGGAACCCGTTGTAGACCGGTGGGTGACACTGACAGGTGTGGGACCCACCAGTTGAGGGCCCCTAGTCACAATTGGGCTTCTAGCCTGATCGATGGGCTAGATCGGTGGGCCAAGGGCCCACCAGTAGGGGTCCACAGATTTGGACAGAGCCCCTGGCCCAATCGACAGACCAGATATGCAGGTGCCTAGCCCACCAATAGGGTCCCATTGGTTTAGATAGAGCCCTTTGCCCGATCAGGAGGCATGATCGACGAGCGCCTGGCCTGCTGGTTGACCTACCAGTGAGGCTTATTGGGCTTTGATAGGGCTCGAATTTGTCAGGCAATCTTATTTTATGATTTTAAACGCTTTTTGAACATCATACTTCGTTGACTTTGACCCCAAAGTGGAGAAATGCTAAACTCACTTACTTATGTTGGGTTCTAATGGGAACTCGCGTCTTCTCATGCTGGATCTCGCTTGCATCGAGCGTGAGCTAATGTATATAACAAGTAAGTGGGGAGAGCGCTTACATTAATTTTGGAGTGTTTTTACACGATTCCATTATTGTTCTAGCCATGCCATCATTTTATTACTCGGTGTAGACTAGCCATCCACGAATGCCATTGCATGCATTGTCTTGTGCATTATGAAATTCGTTTATGATTTGTTATGCTGTAACTTTAATTATTAAATGCTTATTTCTTGCTACGAATTATGAGATTAATGATTTCAATTACTGAATATGATATATTGTTAAATTATATGTTGTAGTCGGCTTGAAAACGAATGCATTGGTGGCCCGTGGAATGAGACGTGGTGGCACTATGTAGTCGTATTATCTCATATAGAAGTATGCGGTTAGGAATGACATTTTCTTATGCTACGACCCTTCCCAGTAGGGGTTTAGGTGTTAGGTATATTACTGGGGGGAAGCCTCAGGTTGTGTACCAACGGTAGCGGTTAGAACTACGCCCGGCTGATCACTAGGACAATCGGTAATTTCGGTGATATAATCAAAGGGCCAATCGTACTACATTTACTTTAATGTACGGAAAGACCCAATTTATTTAATGCAAGGCAAGGCCCAATTTACTTTAATGCAGGGTAAGACCCAATTTACTCTAATGTCGCTGAGGAATAACAATTTACTTTTTCGGGTACCTAAGGCTGACCTTCTTCGACAACCCTATGGGCATATCACGGGATGAGGTTCACGACCCATACCCTGGGCATACACGCACTGTGGTTGTGAGTAGCACATAACCTATGACTTAGCAATGTTGCTTAGATGATTTAAGATAATAAAAATAGATTTGCATGCATCTAGGTTAATTTATATTTCGAATGCTTGCTTGGTCTTTCTTTTCACTTACTAGGCTAGTGAGTTCATCCCACGTATACACCTTTTTTAGATGATCTTGCAGGTTATCTAGCTAAGGAGTGAGAACTGGATCCCACTATAGAATTTTTAGCTGATGATTGGTGGGTCCCTGAAGATCTTAGGTACGGTGATGAGTGCCCGTGTGAAAGCTGTGTTGCAAGACAACAACAATGATACCCATCCCGAGATTCTTTTTTATTATTTGTTATGTTATCCCTTTTGTGTTCTAGATATTTAAATTGTATTTCTTTTGTATATATCATGCCTACGAGCTCACATGCAAATGTACTAAGTAATACAATTTGGGTATCAAGAGTATTCAGGTATTTACAGGTATATACATATAACACTTCAGCTGAAATATAGATTTTACTTTCTTTAGTTGTGTGTATGTTGTGTTGTGGTAACTGCATTAGATGATCCTGATAGGTTTTGGGTTAACAAGAGTTAACTCGGTCACCGGTCGGGTTTTGTGAGAATGGGGTGTGACAATGGTGGTATCAGAGCACGATGCTCTATTCTCACACAGCACGCAAGATAGATCCCTATAGAATTTTATAATAGAACTTGAGGATTGGGTAAATATAAAAGCTTTAAAGAATTAAAACCTATAATAAGATGATTTTTTTTTTAATTCTTGCATTCCCTTACATGCACGAGAGTAGAACCTAATTAGAATAACAAATGGCTAATTGGCCGATTTATAAACCATTGATTACTAATTCTAACAAAATTTTGATAGCATAACGGCACTATAATTAGAATTCCAAAAATTTCAAAGTTTACCACCTGATAGACCACAAATATAAACATAATAAAAAAAAACATGGTGACCGACATAGTCACCGCCAAATTACAACAAGTTCTCCAAAAAACAAATAGAACTATCTAAAGATAACAAACATCATCCTAAACACACCACCAAGTCCAAACTGTAGAAATGCATCAAAATATACAAACCATTATAGTTTCATAACCACCAAATAGAGAGATAAGGGAATAGAAGATAAGGTTAGAAAAGAAAAGGAAGGTCAGAATAGGCAAGTCCGCTACTCCATCAATCATCATTGTCAACAGTGAATGTCTCTCCACCTTTAAGCCGTGAGTCGCTATGGAGGCATCGATCATAATAGTCAAATCTATCATTAGTCATGTAACCTCCTTTTTCACCCAGCGAAAATCAACTGCAATCCCATTGGAGACCTTATCCAAGTCCTCAGTTAGGGCTTGGAAGTTAGCCTCTAGCTTCCCTAGCCTATGCTGCATCGCCAACTCATGTGTTGTACTCTCCTCCACCCTCTCTAGGATCTCTACCTGCCTGTCCTGAAGTGCCCTCTCCCTTGTGGCACTGTCATCTAAACATCTCAGAATCTGATTTTACCCATCTTTTAGGGCTCTTATGCTTTCTATCATACTCTAAAAATCAAATGGTCCACTTGAAGATGGTGGAGCTCTGAAGTGTGGGTCAGCGACCTAGTCTCAAGAGGCTCCTCCTCGAGGATCTCCTCATCATGAATGTTCTCCTCATCAAATTAAGGAACATACTCCTCATCGTCTATGTCCTTCTCATCATGATGAGTCACTGTCACTCCCACCTTCCATACCCTCTGCTCCTTGGCCTCCTGCCTCCTACCTTCTAAGGTTCACCTATACGACTTTATAGGCTCCTTCGTAAGTTCTCCCTAGTGAACCTATCTGCGGGAGACTTTCCTTTCTTTTCCCTCAAGTCCACCTGGAAGTACTCAATGACTTTGGTGAGAGACCTGCCATATGGGAATCCTGATTCATTGGGATGTGCTATATGGTATTCCATGGTCTTCAACATGATATATGGGAGGCATAGACGTGAGGCACCCTCCTCCAAGGCCATGAAGATACAGTAAGCAAGGTAGGCCGCCATGAAGTTAACTTGGTTTCTGTGACCCGCTCTGGGGAGCAGGTTGAACTGAGCCAAGTGTGCAAATACCTGGGCATCTGAAGTGTAGGCTGTCTCAGACAAGGGACGTACTCTGCAGCCATTGATGACCTCATAAATATCCTTCTACAAATCCGGACTCAAATCTGGGCCCATAGCCTTTATTCTTGGGGCACTGTAGAAGTTGGTACCCTTCGAGGATATACCCTGGATCCATGCCAATAGATCCACAATCAATATAATGTTTATTCCCTTTACCATGCTAGTAAGGGTGTACTCTCCATTCTCAAATGATACCTCTAAGTTGTAGCAAAAATAATTTACTAGATCCTTATAGCAGGGTCGGTCGGGGTCAAGCATAGACTGCCAACCAAATGCCGTGAACTTATCCAGCCTCTGAAAACCATCAAAATCCCCTACCACCACCGTTTTCTCCATCATGACCAACTTCATAGAAAAGACTAGCCAAGCAACAACCGCCTCTAGACTATGGAACAACCTCTCATTGAAATCATTAGGATCAATAGAACCATCCCTCCTAGATCAAGCTCGCAAAGAAGAAGAACTTGGGGCTGAGTTTTTCCCTTTGGAGGTAGTTGTCTTTCTGCTCTTAGAAGAGGAAGCTGCCTCCTTGCCTCTTCGTGAAGACATCCTAAAAATTTCAAGGAAATGAGTAAGTGTAAATAAACAAAGGTATGAAATGAAGGTAATAGGCATAGTATAAAAAGGGGGGGGGGTGGAAGGAGCACTAAGAGAAGTGAAAATGAATGAAAAACCCCAAGGTGCAATTGCCATTATCAAAATGCATTGGTGTGAAGAGGTAAATTTTAGAGGAAATGAATGAACATGTGGTAATGGTAAACGAGGCAAAGTTGCCTATTAGATAAATGGAGATGGAAGAAGATGAGCATGAGAACCTACTCAATACCTAAATGCAGTTAAATAGGTAGCAATGAACAAAATCATAACGAAGAATTTCAGTAAATTGAAGAAAAAGGGATGGAAATCCCAAAACAGTAACTTGAGGGAAAAATGGGGTGAAGTTGATTCAATCATGGTGGAAAATCGATCCATGCCTGGAAAAGAAATTAACTTAAAGCTATTCGCTACTAATTGTTAGAGGATGGGCATAGTTGTATCTTTCATTCATAAGGACAAGAGAAGAAATGAGGAAAACCCCCAATTTTCAAGGAATTTCAACCCTAGAGAGAGTAATCTCACATCAAAAGATATGAAACCTATGAACACATGAATGGAAATGAATTTTCTATTAATGTGTGTGTGCTTTGAGAGTGAAGAGTCTCAATTAAGAGATCAATTTATAAGAAAGAAGAGAAATGGAGAAGAAAACCCCAAAACAGGGGAATCTAGGGCAAAATGAGAGTTTACTCTCCATAGGTCGGTAAAATATGACCAAACACAGGTGAAGATCACAAATGAAATGCTATATTCACCCAGATTACTCCTATATAAGAAGAATCACAAGAAAAATCTATTTTAGAGCATATAAATACAAAAATAAACCTAAAACCAAGTTTGAGGAGAATAGAGGAAGAAGAGAAACTTACTTGATGATTGCAGAAGATGAGGAGCGATTTGAACATGAAATGGTTGGGTGAACTCGCGAGTGGAGTCGTTGGAATGGTCCATCAAATCGCCCTTGCTTTGAGTCTTGGAGAGAAGAAATGAGAGTGGAAAAATCAGGTTTTTTAAAACCTTTTTAAGTTGCCTTAGTTGCGACCGGCGGGCCGTCGACCAGTGGGTCCTAGCTTGGCCTTGCCCACCAGTTTAGCCTGTCGATTTGGGTTTTAAGGCCCAGATCACCCTATGTTTGGGTTTTTGCGTATCTCTTGCCTAGTAGACCCCAAATTGGTGTAATTATGAGTGTTTCCCCGCATAAGCTAGACATTGTCGTGCGACAGGTCTAGGTCTTAGTGGTTAAGTATAGGTGCGTAAGGCCATGGGCGTGATGTGACTGTGATCTGTGATATAAAGTGCAATTGAATATGTGCGTATATGTGAATGCTATGACACTTAATCAATGCTTACATTTATATAATTCAGGTACATAATACCATGGTATGCACCAGATTCGGTAGCAATGTTCAAGGTACCCCTCATGGTCCCCATTCTGTTGGTCGACCACCAAATCCCCGAGGACCTTGATCCGTGGGGCAATCCTCACACCCACCACCACAAGTGAACCTTGGACCCGGTAACCCACCTGTGAACGAGATTTTGGGTCCCCCACCTGTCATCACTCCAGGTGATGTTGCGATACTCATTCAATAATCGCAAGAGGCATTTTAGTAGTAATTGCTCCAACAACAACAAACTTTTATGATTACTATGCAACAGTATCTAAACCCTACTCAGCTGGGTTAGCTTCCTAGGGTGGTTATTCTATAGGAGCCTCTCGTGGGGTCAGGTGTTGGAGTATAATCGGGTGGAATATCACATGGGGTTACACCACAAGATCAACCAGGAGGAACCCCACCGGTTTCACCATTCAGCACTCCTCCATTTATGATGCCTCCACCTTACGCATACTATCCAACCTATCCACCTTATCACCCACCATCTACCAGTACGGTAAAGGTGGTTGAGTCTTTTAAGAAATACATGCTACCTATCTTCACCAAGGTGGGTAGTGATCCATTGGAGTCAGATCGATAATCCAAGAGCTAGAGAAGATATTTGAGATTGTAGATTGCACAGAGGCACAGAAGCTCATCTGTGCGGGATTGCAACTTAAAAATGAAGCTGATTCATGGTGGAAAGCTTCTAAGCCCATTTTGTTGGCAACTCACCCAGAACATACATGGGAGCAATTCAAGGAATTGTTCTTGTCAAATTACTATCCTCGAAGCTTTAGAGACTGCAAGGAAGCGGAATTTATGGCATTAACCCAAGGAAGCAAGACTGTTCTAGATTATCAACAATAGTTTGAGAACTTGTTCTATTTTGCCCCTCGCCATATGAAGATAGCTGAGGAAAAAACTAAGAAGTTTTTAAAGGGATTGAAGATATCCATTAGTACAGTGCTAGAGGCATTGGATCTAATTGATTATACTCAGATTGTGCAAAAAGCCAAAGCAATGGAGGATAAACAAAAGGGAGAGCCGTCGCTTACACCAGGACTTTGGAAGAGGGCAAACCCATTTGTCGATTCTGGTAGCCCGAGCAAGAACTTTCGTGGGTCATATAGTTATGGTCCCTCTTACAGGCAGCCTTACAGGCCATCAGGTTATCTTTTCCGACTAACTAATGGGCCGGGCACTACATCTTTTCACCCGAACACTAGTACAGTGCCTATGGCCTTGAGCCCACCTCGTCCTCTGACTGTACCAGGATCAGTGCAAAGAGCCCCCGCTCTGGTTTAGGCATCCCAGAACCGATGTTATAACTGTCACTCATATGGGCATTTTGCCAAGGATGACTGGTACCAATTAGTTGCACCACCAAATCAGCTCCCTGTCTATAGACCTGCATTAACCCAGGGGAACTAGCCTCAAGGAAGGATGTATGCCTTATCAACTGAGGAGGCTAAGGCCAGCACGGAAGTAGTAGCAAGTACACTTTAATTAAGAGATTTTGTGATAATTTTTTAGTAGTATACTAGTATGTTATACTTATATGCAATGCTATGCTAGGTGTTTTGCCTATATCAGGTATGCAAGCCTATGTCTTGTTTGACTTAGGAGCTTCGCATTCATTTATATTTAAGAGATTTTCTAGGAAGCTTGATATGTCACCTAAGGCTATAGAATGCAAGTTGATTGTTAGCACACCCATAGGCAAGGTAGTACAATTGAATGAGGTGTATGGGCCATGTCCAGTTGAAATTAGTGGAAGGAAGTTGGATGCTCAGTTTATCAAATTCAACATGCAGAATTTTGACATCATTTTGGGCATGGATTGGCTGTCGGCTTATCGAGCAAATGTGATGTGTGCCAAGAAACAAATTGAGGTGATGGATGATGAAGGAGAAGAGCTAATATACCAAGTTGATAGGGCAAAGCGACCTAGAAAGGCCCTTATCTCTACCCTTTACCCGGTGAAATTATTTAAAGATGGATGTTAGGGCTACCTTGCATCAGTACTAGATGTGGATGCAAAGGTTACACTACTAGAGGAATTAGAGGTAGTCAAGGAATTCTCTGATGTCTTTGCAGATGATCTGACCCAGCTACCTCCTGACAGAGAGCTGGAGTTTGCCATTGATTTAATTCCTGGAGCTGCCCTAGTGTCTAAAGCTCCGTATAGAATGGCACTATCCGAGTTATATAAGCTACAGACATAGTTGCAAGATTTATTAGAAAAGGGATTTATATGCCCAAGCGTCTCTCCTTGGGGTGCACTAGTTTTATTTGTTAAGAAAAGGATGAGAGTTTGCGTATGTGCATTGACTACCAAGAACTAAACAAGTTAACCATCAAGAATCGGTATTCGTTGCCATGCATCGATGATCTATTTGATCAACTACAAGGTGCTAAGGTGTTTTCGAAGATTGATCTCAGATTGGGTTATTACCAACTCAAGATAAAGGGCAATGACTTACCAAAGATAGCTTTTAGAACACGGTATGGTCATTATGAATTCCTACTGTTGTCTTTCGAGTTAACCAATGCACCGGCTGCTTTCA
This sequence comes from Macadamia integrifolia, assembly GCF_013358625.1. Taxonomy (NCBI): domain Eukaryota; kingdom Viridiplantae; phylum Streptophyta; class Magnoliopsida; order Proteales; family Proteaceae; genus Macadamia; species Macadamia integrifolia. The sequence goes on along the minus strand of NC_056561.1, from coordinate 21,608,813 downwards.
TGGATTTAATGAACCAAGTATTTTATGATGTCCTTGATAAGTGGGTCATCGTTTTCATCGATGACCTCTTGATTTACTTGAAGTCTGAAGAAGAGCATGCAAGACACTTGAGAATAGTACTACAAAGACTCAGAGAGTAGCAATTATATGCCAAGTTCAGTAAATGTGAGTTTTGGCTCAAGCAAGTTAGATTCCTAGGACATGTGGTGTCTAAGAATGGGATCGAAGTGACCCGAATAAAGTGAAGGCTATAGTAGAGTGGGAGACACCCAAGAAAGTAACAAAAATTAGAAGCTTCTTGGGCTTAGCAGGCTACTACCAACACTTCATCGAGAATTTTTCTCGGATTTCTGTGCCGATGACTAAGTTGACCAGGAAGGGTGTGAAGTTTGATTGCTCAGAAGAATGTGAAAACAACTTCCAAGAATTGAAGAAGCAGCTAGTGTCAGCTCTTGTATTGACCATTCCAAATGGTACAGGTGGGATGAGTCTATATCGATGCTTCCAAGATCTGGTTGGGCTGTGTTCTCATGCAACATGACAAGGTGGTAGCATATGCATCCAAACAACTTAAGGATTATGAGAAGAACTACCCCATTCATGATTTAGAAATGGTGGCAGTCATCTTTGCTTTGAAGATCTAGTGTCATTATCTATATAGGGAGAAGTATGAGATATATAGTGATCACAAAAGTCTTAAGTACTTTTTCACCTAAAGAGATTTGAATATGAGGTAGAGAAGATGGCTTGGACTTATGAATGACTATGATTGTGACATTCAGTATCATCCGGGCAAAGCTAATGTGGTGGGAGATGCTCTAAGTCGGAAGTCTCAGACTGCATCACTTTCATACTTAGCTATCAGTCCACAGCTTATACAAGAGGTGATACTGATTGATGAGATCCTTTTATATGAGGGAGCAACCTTGGAGCTCAAACATCAGCCAGATGATGTTAAGGAGTTAACCATATCCCTGATAGCCCTACAGGTACATCTGTCCATTTGGCAGGAGGTGATAATGAAACAATCTTTAGATCCTGAACTGCAAAGGATCAGAATAAAAATTCAGGAGACAATAAATGACCTTGACTTCACAATAGCCAATGATGGGGTAGTACTATTTTGAGGCAAGTTGTGTGTGCCCGACGACATGGAAATACAGGACAAGATAGTGAAAGAAACACACAGTTCTGAATACTCACTCTATCCCGCAAGTATGAAGATGTATAAAGATCTTAAACAAGGTTATTAGTGGCCAACAATAAAAACTACTATAGCCTTATATGTGGCACAGTGTCTCGTATGTCAGAAGGTCAAGTCAGAACGACATCGACCATATGGCACTCTTCTGCCACTTCCCGTACTAGAGTGGAAATGGGATAGGATCACCATGAATTTTGTCACAGGGTTACCCTGTACACCCAAGGGGATGGATGCAATCTGGGTGGTAGTTGACAAGTTTATCAAGACTGCTAATTTCATTTTGATTAGGACTAATTATTCCAAGGACAAGCTAGCACAACTTTATATGGATAACATAGTCTATTTGCATGGAGTGCCAGTAAGCATTGTGTTAGATAGAGACCCAAGATTCACATTTAGATTTTGGAAGAGTCTCCAGTATGCATTGGGGACATAAGTGAATCTGAGTACTGCTTTCCACCCACAGACCGATGGACAATCAGAACAAACCATACAAATATTGAAAGACATGCTCATGGCTTGTGCAATAAAAATGAGTGGCAATTGGAAAAAATACATACCTCTTATGGAGTTTGCTTATAACAACAGCTATCAAGCCACAATTGGGATGGCTCCATATGAGGCACTGTATGGCAGAAAGTGCAGAACGCCCTTATATTGGGATAAAGTAGGTAAGCACCAGATGTTAGACTGAAAATGATATAGATGACGTGTGACAAGGTTGATGTCATTAGGGAGAGGATTAAAGCATCCCAATCACGTCAAAAGAGCTATGTGGACAACCGCATGAAGGACGTTGAATTCCAAGTGGATGAGAAAGTATTTCTTAAAATCTCTCCTACCAAAGGGTTATAGAGGTTCCACAAAAGGGGCAAGTTAAGTCCGAGATATATTGGCCCGTTTGAGATTTTATCACGGGTTGGCTTTGTATAGTATATGTTGGCTCTTCCACCTTTCCTCAGCAATGTTCACAATATATTCCACATTTCCATGCTGAAGTAGTACATTTATTATCCATCCCATGTACTACCTGTGGAACTAGAGTATTTAGAAGCTAATATGACCTACGAAAAATAGTCTGCTGGAATTCTGAACCGAAAGATAAGGGCCCTTCACAATCGCTCCATCGCTTTTATAAAGGTTTGATGAGCTAATCAATCACTTGAGGAAACGTCCTGGGAGAAAGAAGATGACATCCAGGCCAAATATCCTCATCTTTTTGGACAACTAGGTATTATAATTTCGAGGATGAAATTTTTAAAAAGGGGGGGTAAATGTGATACCCTACTTTCTAAATGCGGTTTACTTACCTGGTTGGTTTAGTTTTGTCGTGCAGGATCTGAACCTGAACCAGTTGAGATGGGTACCCTATGGAACATGATAGCAAGGGTGACTCCAAACTCGAGTTGGCCAGACGAGTCTAAACCAGTTCCTAGTGAAGTCTACGTACCAAGCCGTGTACTTGCATGTATCACAAAGCCATGTACGGACAATAAAGGTACGCAACCACATTTTATGATGACTACGTATTTTAAATCATATATCGGGAGTGAAATACGTGTTAGGAACTGAGTACTGTTGAAATCCCAATTATTTGGCTAAGTTTCGGCCTACTGGTGGGCGGTCATAGGTGGGTCGGACCCACCACTGATGAGCACATTTATGTGTGAAATCTAGGGTAAATAAAACATGTATTTTATGTATTTAGAATGGAGCTATCTTGGGTTTTACTCTCTTTTTGCAGGTTTTGTATTTTAAAGACTCTAAGCATTATCAGACGTCATATCCCTTCAACAACAACTACCTAGTGTAGTTGGTGAGCTATGGTATGTAAAATTCCCTTGCTCACTAGGAGGTCTTAAGTTTGAATCTCATGGTTGTCTTTTTTTGGAGAATTTTGTTGAAGATTTCCTACTTTTCACTCACTTAAAGCACTAAGGGCATGGAGGGGATTTCCACATCAAATTAGAAGTAAGGAAAATTGTGGGAGGGCTTTCCTGTGCAATAAGAGAAAAAAAAAAAAAGGAAAGAAAAAAAAAAAGGAGAGAAATAAATCTTGTCCAAATCTTCTCTCTCCTCCACCTTAGCACTTTTGGTTTCAAAAGATCTCACTACCAATTGTGGATTTTTTCCTTTTAAGGAAGAGAAATTTGTTACCCTACCTCCCCATTCCCTATAAATACAACTCATGTAAGAGGAGGGGGGACAATTCATTCTTCTTCTAGGGATTTTTTTTTTAGTTGCTTTATCTCTTTTTCTAGTTTTCTCTTTCTCAAGCTCTAGTTCTAGGTTTATGCTTTAAACACTTTTGTAAGTTCTTTTTATTCAATTAATGTAAGCACTTTTGTTTTTGATTCAGTCTTTTATTTTTATTGTTTAAGCAATTCAAGTTGTAATTTTCAAGTTCTAGTTCTAGGCTTAGTTCTAGGTGACAAGAACAAGCTATGAAGCATGTCTTTCAAGTTCAATTTATTTTTTCTTCAGATTTTTTTTTCTCTAGTACTAGAAATTTCAGATTTGGTTTATTCCAGATCTGGTTTTTAGTACTGGTAGTATCTCAAATCGATTAAGTTTTCAGTTCAAGGGTTGAAGTTCAAGTAAGTAGGCTCCTTCAGTAGTCTTCTCTCCCCCCTCATTCCCTCTTCTGAATACCATTTCTTTCTTAATTTAGGATTTTAATTTCAGTCGTTACATTATTGCTATCCCTTTCCCCCAAGGTTTATGGCTAGTGTATGTGTTGGCTTTGCTCCTCCTAGCCATAGAACCATCAATTTATTGTTTCTATTTTAATTGTCTCCCTTTCACTAAAGCCAAGTAGAGTAACCCTTGTAAGAGTGACTCTCTGGTCAAGTAGGGAAGCTCATATTATGATGCATCTCTCGGGCTAAGTAGAGAAACCTACTTGTGAGTCTCTCTTTAGCTTTACCCCCTTTCTTTTACTTTATTTTTATTTCAGTATTTTTTTCCTTTATTGTTTTTTTGTAATTGCGTGGGTTGTTTATTTTTAGTTATTTATTTATTTAATTTTAATTGCGTGGCTTGCGTCTTTAAATTCTTAGATGACGAATGATTAGGACGTTATTTTAGATACATATGTTTAGGAAGGTAATTAGAATTAGATCACAACCATTAATCAGTTCACTTTCGCATTATTAAAAGAAAAAAAAATAAAATGGCTGCTCTCCCTACGTTCGACCCGTTGCTACACTGATCCGTACGCTTGTGGTTACATTTTTAAATCTCAACTAGTGACCTACCAATCTGGTCATTAGATATTTTGACCCAGGTATAAATAGAAATTATTACTCTTTTTTTCCCTCATTTAATGTTTTACAAAGTGGGTGAGAAGAGTAAAGAAGAGAGAGAAAAGAAAGGAAGAAAAAGGGAGGAAGAAGAGGAAAAAATGCTCATGGTGTGACGCCGAGGTTAGATCTTTCCATTTTGACACCGAAAAAGGGATCCTCGTCTTGAGATCTATGATTTGAGGTGAGTAAAAACTATATTTCTTAAATCCTCAAGAACCCTAAGTGAAACCCTTTAATTTGGGTAGAAATCCTTTAGATCTTGCTAATCCCCCTTGAGAAGATGAATCTAAGGTTTAATGAAGACCTACACGTTGATTTTGAAGGTTTTAGACGAAGAAATCACAAGATTGGAAGTGCATTTGATGATTTCTTGAGTTGAAGAAGAGATTTGGAGTTTTGAAGGTATTATTAAGCAAAGAGGTAAGATCTGTGCTTAAAACCTTGAATCGACCCTAGATCTAGGTTAAAATCACAATATGGAACCTTAGATGTGTGGAAAATGCAGTCGAATCGATCCCTTGTGGTTTTCCCAAGGCGGGATAAAGAGTAGAGGTGAACAATAGGAACCCGTTGTAGACCGATGGGCGGCACTGGTAAGTGTTGGACGCACAAGTCGAGGGCCCCTAGTCATGATTGGGCTTTTGGCTTGATTGACAGTCTAGACCGGTGCGCCCCTTGGTAGGGCCCATCAGTCTTCGAAAGTTCATGGCTAGTGTATGTGTTGGCTTTACCCCTCCTAGCCATAGAACCATCAATTTGTTGCTTTTATTTAATTGTCTCTCTTTTCCTAAAACCAAGTAGAGTAACCCTTGTAAGATTGACTCTCTGGTCAAGTAGGGAAGCTCATATTATGATGCATCCCTTGGGCTAAGTAGAGAAACTACTTGTGAGTCTCTCTTTAGCTTTATCCCCTTTCTTTTACTTTATTTTTATTTTAGCATTTTTTTCTTTATTATTATTTTATAATTGCGTGGGTTGTTTATTTTCAGTTATTTATTTATTTAATTTTAATTGCGTGGCTTGCGTCTTTAAATTCTTAGATGACGAATGGTTAGGACGTTGTTTTAGATACATATATTTAGGACGGTAATTAGAATTAGATCACAACCATTAATCAGTTCAATTTTGTATTATTAAAAAAAAAAATAAAGTGGTTGGTCTCCCTGCGTTCGATCTGTAGCTACACTGATCCGTACGCTTGCGGTTACATTTTAAAATCTCAACCAAGTTTTTGGCATCGTTGCCGGAGAGACAGTTCCATGTTATTTTTTGCTTTCTTTTGATAAATCAGAGTGCTTTGTTTGCGTTGTTTTGTTTTTCCTTTTCTTTTATTGAATTCCTGAGAAGAACAACTTGTAATAATAGTTGTATCGGTGGAGGTTGCCATGCCTCATAGTATGATAAAGACAGGTTTCGCCCTGTAGCAGTACCTCAGGAATTGACCTGAGCAACCTCGGATCCCTATCGGTAAGCTCCCAAAAAGCCAAAAAAAAATCAAAAAAATCAAAAAAATTTTAAAAATCATTAAAAAAAAAGTTTTGCTATCCATTCTTTTGTGCTTGTCTTACTCTAGTTGTGAGTAGTTTTCTATTGCATGAGTGTTAGGTGGGTATGTAATACTAAGAATCGATTAGAAAGAATAGATCTAACAAGTAGTAACCCTATACTTTTGCTCTCTTTAAAACCTTTCAATATGGGAGACCAACATCAAAACCCTTCACCTAAATCTCTAAAAGATAGGTTCTACTCTACTAGAACAGCCCAACCTTCCTGCATAGTTCTACCACAAGCCCAGGCAATAATTTTGAACTCAAATCTTAATACATCACCATGTTGCCCCACTTCCATGGGTTGACCTCTGAGGATGCATACCTATTTCTAAGGGAATTTGAAGAGGTATGTGTTCTAATTAAGATCCAACAGCTTTCTGATGATGCTGTTAAGCTTAGGTTTATCACTTTTGCATTGAAAGACCAAGCTAAGAAGTGGATTGTATGGGTTACCCACAAATTCCATAACCTCATGGGAACAGTTCACAGTTGTCTTCCTTAAGAATTTTTTCCCAACTCATAAGACCAATAAGCTTAGAAGTGATATCCTTCAGTTTAGGCAAAAGCCTAGTGAGTCCTTTTCCAAACTTATGGAGAGATTCTAGGATCTACTCCAAGAATGCCCTCACCATGGCCTAGACTTATGACATTTATGTCAAATAATTTATGAGGGTATTGATTACCCAACTAAACAAATGATAGAGTCTATGTGCTCTGAGGGATTCACATCCTTTACAGATGAAGGAAAGGCATGAGAATTCTTACTTGACTTAGCTGACAAAACCCGTGAGTGGGAATCCACCCAAGAAAGTAAAAGAACCATAGGAGGGAAAGGATATTTTGTGGATGGGATGGTAGCGTAGGAAGCCCATTTGGATAGCCTAATCAAGAGGATTGAGGCTATTGTTCCTAGAGAGCCATCATCAGTCAATTTGGTTAAGATTTGTGCTTGGTGCCAGTCCCCTGGACATGTCATAGAAGAATGCCCCAACACCTCTGGGGGCACTTCTAATGATAGTGTTAATGCCTTATACCAGAATAATCCGTATAGTAACACCTACAATCCAGGATGGAGAAATCACCCATATTTCTCTTGGAATCAGAGCAACCAAGCAGTGCCTTCCAATTTTCATAATCAAGGTCAACCTGGACCCTAAAGGCCTCCCTTTGCACAACAATCTTTTTTCCAAAATACTTTTCCTAGGTCAAATGCACGACCTCAGGCTAGTTTTCCTAGGGCCCCTCTCCTATCATCTTATCAGCAACCTCTTGGGTTTACCAACACTGAAGAGGCAAGTAAAATAAGTGACTTGGAAAAAAATATGGCCCTCCTCATGACAAGCCATCAAAATCTTACGAGAGAATTTACCCAAGTTGTCTCAATTATGCATGAGAGGGAGAAGAGAACTTTACCCAGTCAACCAGAGCCTAACCCTAGGCATCATCAGCTTGTTAGTTCACAAACATCAATTAATGCACCACTGAATATAGTACAAGGTCAGACCCAACAAGGGCCCTCTAACCAATGTGATGTTGTTTATGCCCTTAGGCGTGGTAGAGAGTACCAACAGAGCGTTCCTAAATCTTCCTCATCTATTACTCCTGTTAACTCTCCTTCAGTTGAGGACACAAGTGTGCCTCTTGTTCCAGGTTCGTTTGATGAACCTAAAGATTTTTCTGAAACTAAAGATGATTTGGTTGAGGAAATCAAAAATGATTCTTTTGAACAGGGGCAAATCCCTAATAGTCCTTATGTTCATCCTATCCCATTTCCTAATCGCTTGGTACACAAAAAGAAGACTGCTTCCATGGATAAAATTTTAAAAGTCTTCAAAAAGGTAGAAGTGAACATCCCTCTTTTGGATGTCATATCCCAGATCCCCGCCTATGCAAAGGTACTGAAAGATTTGTGTACTCACAAACGTATCACTAGTGTGCCCAAAAAGGCGTTCTTGGCAGGTAACATTAGTTCCATAATTACTCAGCCTATAGCAGCCAAGTATAAGGATCCAGGGAGCCCTACCATATCTTGTGTCATAGGCAACACCTACATTGAGCATGCCTTACTTGACCTTGGTGCAAGTGTGAATCTTTTACCTTACCATGTGTACAAGCAACTTGGATTGGGAGAATTGAAAGCCACTGGAACTACTCTTCAGTTGGCAGATAGGTCTGTTAAGATTCCTAAACGGATGGTTGAGGATGTCTTACTAAAGGTGGGGGAATTTATTTTCCCTGTTGATTTCATTGTGTTAGATACCAAGCCCTTCTCAACCAAGGATGAGATCCCAATAATTCTAGGAAGACCATTCTTGGCTACCAGTAATGCATTAATCAATTGTCAGAATGGTTTCCTAAGATTATCTTTTGGTAACCAAACTATTGAGTTTAACATGTTTAGGATTGGCAAGCAACCACATATGGAAGAAGAGATCAATATGCTTGAGGATTTTCTGTATTTTTCTGATGATTTAGTTACCAACTTTAATATTGATTTTGATTTAGAATTCCAAGAGTGTATGGATAAGTTGGATGATGACAGTGAAAATTTCTTTTCTGAAGTCTTGAGTCTTCACACATACTGGCAGACTGTTTAAAATTGACTGGCTGCATTAGGAGATGTGAATGGAACCAAAGGAAGTAATTCCGGCTCAACATTTCCCGGTCTAGACCGGGGGGAAGGGTGTAAATAAAACCTTCTTTCTCTGATGGCTTTCTCTTCTTCTTCATCATCTTTGTCTTCAACATCTTGACCAGAGATGGAAAGGTTTAATAAAGCTTTAGATGGAGTACCCAAAGGGATGGTAGTGAAAGCAAAGTTACCAGAGTTGGAAGGAGAGAAAAACCGGTCCATGGACTCATGAAAATCGGTTTGAGATGTGCGTAAAACAGATAAAACAGGTTTTACTATCTCCAGTCTAGATTTTGTGTGTTGCCGCCTCTCATGGAGTTTGGATGTGGGTCTCTTGACGCCTGTGACCTTCATAGTTGCCCCTTCATTGGTAGGAGGTGCAGTGGGTGTTTGCCAATCACAATCTGTGGGTGGACCGGTTAAGCGTTGAAATAGTTCACGGAAGCTGGTTTTATCTGCCTGGATGAATGTGGTCGATGGTTTTAAAATCTGGTTTTCTGGTTTCTCCATCTATCTGCCTTCTGCCACTATCAACTCTTCAATCTACCAAATTTACATCAAGGGTGTCAGTTTGAAATCAAAACTGAATAAATCGAACCTAAACCAGATCAAATGGCTTGTGTTATGTATATATTTTATCGGAGGAAGACTGGGGGGGGGACAACATGGTACTTTTGTGCCCGCTTGTGTCTAGTGGTAGACAACACCAGACTGGCAGGATTCTTTTTCCATAATTTTTATATACTTTCCCTCAGAGAGAAGATTTTTATTTCTTCTCTGCTAGGCCAATAGCATTTTTTGGCTACATGAATTGATGATTTGGGTAGTCTGATTTTAAGATAATTGGTGTACATCTATGATATGCTACTTGTCCAATTTGGTGATCTACCTCAATATATATGTATGTGTCTCAAAATGTGGGCTTTTCTATATGGCTTTTCACTAGAGATTGTTAATCTCATTTCTTTTTTTCACTAAAGATTCGTTGTATTAAGAAATAAAGAATGTACATCCCAATATAAAAGAAAAAGAAGATCTCACCACCATCATACAAAAAATAGACTAAGATAAAAGTTGACCAGCCCCACCTTCGGCATTGCCATCAGCAGGAAAAGGCCCCCTTAAATCTTAGTCGAAATAAAAATCTATAAGTTCATAAAGCGATATCTTGGACGCTGGTTAGCATCCAAATCCAATTCCATTGAAACCAACCGAGGCCAAGCTTCCACTGGATACGACACTTCAAATCTCGCTGATGATTTTGCCAAAAAATCAGCAATCACATTTGCCTCCCGGTAACAAAGCGTCACCTTCCAATTTATTGAATTCAGGTAAGATAACAGACTCCTCCATCGTTGTAGAGCAAACCATGGAACTAAACCTTTAGAAAGAAGGATTACCACTGCCGTAGAATCGCATTCAATCCAAAGATGCTGAAAACCATTTATCTTTGCCTGTTCAAGACCAGCGATCACTGCCAAAAATTCCGCTTCAAAATTTGTTCTGATACTGACATATTCTCTGTAGTTCAAAAGGCTGTCCCCCTTCTCGTTTCTGAAAATCCTGCCTGCTCCGGCCTTCCCTGGATTACCCAAGGAGCATCCATCAGTGTTTAGCTTAATCCATCCTGGAAATGGGAGACACCATCGAACTTCAATAATCTCACTACAAGTTCTTGTTACCCGAGGAATTCCTATTCTTCTAGCACATATCAGATCCGGGATGGAAAGGGGTTTCCCAAGATGTACACTAGAAATCATACAAATTTCTCCTTTCACTCGAGCAAAAATATATTTATCATGAAGAGCTGCACCATCATGATATCTAGCATTTCTCTCCATCCAGACAGCATATGGGATCAGAATAAAGCCACAAAGCCACGCAGTTGAAAAGGTTAAATTCTTCCCTTTTCGTTTCCACCATGCTAAAAGGTCCCCCATTCTATCAAGGGGCTGCCTCCTGATACAGAATAAATCACAAAAAGAATTCCACAGAGATTGGGTGTACTCACAATGAATGAATAAATGAGGGATAGATTCTTCTGCGTGACTACACAAAATGCACCTAGAAGGCATAATCACACCCCTTCTGCACACCTCCTCATCCGTGGGTAACCGATTATGAGCAAGCCTCCAACCAAACACAGCTTGACGAGGCTGAATCTTGGATTTCCATAAAATAGAAAACCAATGGAATTTCTGATTTTTCCCCCTTATCTCCTCCCACGTTGATCGCAAAGAGAATGCCCCAGAATTTGACAGCTTCCAATGACATATATCCTCCATAGGCGATAAAGAAATTCTTTTTACCTTCTCAAAGGTCTCAGCAAGAAATTTCGAAGAAACATTTAGAAAAGACCACTCACCATTTCGATTAAGATCTGCCAGTCGCATAGTCCTCCCTATGAACATTTCCTGCTCCAAATTAGAAGACTCCACCAGGGAAGAATTTTCTAACCATTTTTCTGTCCAAAACATGATTTTTTTCTTCATTTCCCACTGTCCATCCTTCCATGTTCGACACAAATTTCCACACCCTCTTCAGCCCCGGCAAAATGGAGGAAGATTTATACCCATTCCTGAGAGAGCCATCTTTCTGAACAAATCTTGCTCTAAAAAATTTGCTCATAATATTGTCTTCATGTTTAATCTGCCAGGCGTGCTTGCATAAACAAGCTTTATTCACCTCTCTTAGTTTTCTGATACCCAAACCGCCCTCATCCTTGGGCTTACAAGTGTTCTCCCATTTTATCACAATTTTTTTTCCCACCTCCATTTGACCCGACCAGATAAAATTTCTCATCCACCGCTCTACAGTTTTAATAATGGACTGGGGCCACCAATAAACTGTAAAATTATGGATAGGAATACTCGAAATTACTAATCGAACCAACTCCACCCTACCAGCCATCGAGAGGAGCTTCCCTTTCCAGGCAGCCAATTTGCATTTAATCTTATCCATCAAAAGTAAAAGATGATTTTTCTTCACTCTTCCCTTGAAGATTTCCACACCCAAATACCTTGTAGGGAATTTTGAGGCCTGAATTCCCAATAAATTACTGATAAATTGTTTCCTGTGGGGGGCAACCTTCCCAAAGAAAGCTTTGCTCTTGTCAAGATTAAATTGTTGTCCAGAGAAATCCTGATACTTTGATAAAAATAAATGCAAATTTTTAACATATTTCGCCGACGCATTCATGAAGATGAAAATATCATCCGCGAATAATAGATGAGTTGGAGTACAGGTACCTCTTGGACCTGGCAACGACTTGATTAATCCTTCCAAGGCCAATTTATTTAATCCTCTACAGAGCACTTCCTCAGCTAAAATAAACAAAATGGGAGATAACAGATCGCCTTGACGAAGACCACGACCCACACCAAAAAACCCTTCTGGACCTCCATTTATTAGAACCGAAATCCTTGAGGATGAAAGAATTTCTTGAATCCAAAAAATCCATTTCCTAGGAAAACCAAACTTCCCAAGGATAGCAAATAAAAATTCCCAGGATAGAGAATCGTAGGCTTTCTGTATATCAACCTTGAGCCCCATCCCACCTCCCCTAACCGTGGAATGCATCAGATTCACATACACATACGTGATTAAGGGTTCCATAATGCTCCCTTGCATCTCCTAGCTTGGATTCGGAATGTCCATACACTTCTATTTGCATCAGATTTGTGTGTCTGTATGGAGAGAGAGAGAGAGAGAGAGAGAGAGAGTATGAGTATGATGGTCATTTCATACTTCTAAAGCTGCATTTGTAGTCCCAATCAATAATCAACTAGTCATTTTACAATCTAAAATTGCAGGGGCACAATCAGGTGTTTGTTGTGGAATGTCTGGTGACAATTTACCATCTCCACAAGAAGTTGTGGATCTCTACAAATCACAAAACATCTCAAGGATGAGACTCTTTGGTCCAAACCAAGCAATTCTTCAGGCCCTCCAAGACACCGACATTGAACTCGTCTTGGGTATTTTAGAATATGACCTAGAAGGCATAGCTAGTAACGATATGTCCATTGTAATTGATTGGGTCCTACTACCCTAGTGTTAGATTCCGATATATTGTTGTTGGAAATGAAGTAAATCCCATTTCTAATAGCAATGCCCAGTTTGTTCTCCCTGCAATGCAAAATATTTATTACACACTTGCATCACAAGGCCTAGAGAAACAAATTAAAGTGTCCACAATTGTTAGTGCCCAAATCCTTGGAACCACCAACCCTCCCTCTAATGGTTCATTCAGGGTCACCACTACTTGCAAATGTATATCCCTACTTCAGTTACAGTGCAGACCAAGAAGGCATCAGTCTTTCCTATGCTTTGTTTAAATCTCAGTCAGTTGTGGTACAAGATGGTAAGCTTGGATATCGAAATCTTTTCGATTCCATGGTGGATGCTTTGTATTCAGCTCTTGAGAAGCTCGGAGCATCCACGGTCGAGATTGTTGTATCGGAGAGTGGTTGGCCAACCCAAGGAGGCAGTGGAGCATCTACAGAAAATGCAGGGACTTACAATTCAAATCTGATTCAACATGTGAAGGGTGGCACTCCGAAAAGGCCTGGAAAAGCCATA
>NC_056561.1:21580282-21595441 GCF_013358625.1 Macadamia integrifolia | reverse complement strand
TAAAATTTTGTTCTGCACACGTGTTCTAGTGGCTGTTAAGGCATCAAAATGTTGATAGTAAAGGACATCATAATATCATTTTAACAGGTTTTCTATCAACATCTCTACCTGCTCTGCTTCTGAAGGCCTATCTACCATCTTGGTAGCCTTGTCTCTGAATCTCATCAAGAAGGTGGTGAATCCTTCTTTATGCTACTACCTCAACGTCTCAAGCTCCCGACGTTTCACATCCACCTTAGTGTTATAGGAGTACTGAATGGTGAAGGCTTTCACTACCATTGCCCCGTTCTGAGTTTGTGATGACTCCAGCTATGTGAGCCACCTCAGCTCTGGTCCTGATAGGGTTAACATGAAGGCCTGCCCAATCTAGTTATCTGCAAGTTGCCATGACTTGGTGATACTGAGAAAGACTTTGAGATGAGCCTTAGGGTCTCCTGACCCATCAAACCTATGAGTCTGGCACTTGAATTTTTCTAGATTTCTTGCCCCAGAGAAGAAATTCATTTCCTCAGAATCCACTGTTTGGCCTTCTGAGCCTTTTCCTGCTCAAATCATGCTCTCCAACTTCTCTAACTGCTCTCTGAGTTTCTTTTCTTTTCCCATCTCTGGAGGCTCAAAGCGGACGTGTGCTACAAATTCCTCTTCTTCATCTTCAATCACTACCTTAGGAGGAGGGACCCTAGAATAGACCCCTCGTTGACCATTCAGATGGGTAGTGAAGATTCTCTCTGAATAGTTGGTCAAACATGCTCTGGTTCACCTGAGTCAACCCGGGAAGAATTCCCACGATGACCTGTAGCTCCATTCTGTTTTACACCCCCCATAGCCGGTGTCGGCTCATTCTTGGGATCAGCTCTGGGAGGGTTCTGAAGTGTATGCAATATCTGAGCTGTCCCTCTCTTGACTTCAGTCTTTTCTATCTGCAAGGTCTCCACAAGACGGACCCAGGCCTGTTCGGGTGTTTCCATTTTGGGTGGATCCATGCTTACGGGGCTGTAATCACCTGGTAGTAGACAATCCCAAAGAGATGACAGAGGTGATTCTGGACTTAGGCATGTCAATTGATTACCCTGACGTTCCAAAGGGACCGGAGAATACTTTAGGTGTGGAATTGTTCCTGAACCAAAAATGATTTATTTTATTATTCTTAAATTCCCTACACCTTGTTCATACATTCACTAAATAAACAGACATTAATTCATCCAAGGTCAGTCCGCTAAATTGTAGGGGTGGATAGGGTTTGATGCCCTTGGTCCACCCAATGTCATAAGTGGGAGATTCATACAAATGGTTTGTTGAGAATATTCCCACAAAACATTCCATGTAGTAAAGTCATGCTTTCCTTAATCTTTTCCCACTAGGTGTACTTCCTCCTGATTTTTCTCGGGACTTCTCAGGACTTGATGTGACTGCGATGGGATTGCCCTTAAGTCAAGTATCTGGACATTCTTCTTAAGGAGGAGGGACACCTTTTATCCGAAACCCACTTAGGAAAGTAATTCTTTACGTCGAAAATATAATATAGGAACATTCCTTTTCAAGACTGCAAACAAATCCTACAGTTAGCTTATGGCACTCCTAGCTTCTTCATCTATTTTCTACATGATGCGAGCATGCGGTAGATACAATAGGATCGACAAGGCTTCCTTGATAGGATCTATATATGCAAAGTACATGATCCTTTTGATATACCCGTAGGTACGAGATCAAGGGGGTGACATCCTTACCCATTACTCATGAATACACACGAGGTTAAGCAATTGGCCATAGGGTGGTGGAACCATGAGTGATTGTGTACAAAAGAGCAACGTAGGGTAACCATCATTCGATCTCAGAATGCTATAAAGTGCTCGGATCTCCCTAAGGGTGCTGGCACAAATACAGACATCCTCGCGTTTGATGACGCATTCAATCTTAGAATGTTATAAAGTGCATGGACCTCCCTGAGGGTGCTGGCACAAATACAACATCCTCACTGTTTGATGATACCTTTCATTCTTGTACAGGAAGCAGCTATCATTTGCTCTCAGAGTACTCTCCATGACATGCACTGACCTCCCCAAGGGTGCGGGCATGACAGGGAGTCCCTCACCAAATGATTTCACTTCGAGCATGATGCATGATGAGTTAGTGAATACAATTACAAACATGGGGTTAGCTAAACATGTTTTCAAATAAATGTAGTGGAAAATGTTCTTACATTTAAAGGTAGCATCTAGTGTCTGAAACTTGACATTTATCCCCAGTGGAGTCACCACTATGAGTGTCCCTGCTGGAGAAATGGACTATGCGTCTCCCCCTCTCTCCTCTCCCTTTCTTCACTTTCATGTGAGGGGAGGGGTTCGTGTTATGGTGTGCTTTTCTTACGGGCCCCACACCACTGTATCGCCGTTTGGTGATACATGGAGGCCTATTTTACAAGAGTGTAAAATTCATCATTTGAGACGGGGATTTTGATGATGGTCCAATTCGGGGATCAGGATCATGCAAATGGGGTTTGGAGTCACCACCTAGGGTTATGGGCCTAAGACCCGGGGGTGGGCTTGATTCCAGGGAAAAGGGCCCAAAATTTGGTCTAGTCCAGAGATTTAGGGTAAGTGTTAGGTTATAGAGTTAGGAAGGTGTTAAGCGCCCAATTTGCTCAGTTCAACCGGTCTTCTTACTAGATGCTTAAGAACGAATATTTTCCACAATTGTTACTATTCCACATGTATGGCTAAGTTATCACACATATATACATTAATTAGATTCAAACTACTATATACACTAAAACAAGGCATGTATAAAGTCTACATTATGACGAGTTGGTTAAGAAATTATACCAGAACTTAACCCCTATTTCGGGTCAATAGGGATGGCCCCTAACTAGTACCAGTTTGGATTATCTTTCGTGTTCTCCTGGCTTTGGGGAAGATGGTCTTAACCTCCAACTTCCTTTCTGGAGAGTTGCTGATTGTGATGGTATTCGGACAGAGTTCCAACTAGGAACGGTCGCTTTTGGATTTGGATTCGGACAGAGCTTTGGCTAGAGAAGGTTATTTCTGGATTTAGGATGAGGTGGCACTCCAGCAGAGCTTCCGCTGGGGATAGGCTAAGAGAGGGCCAAGCTGAGGTAGCACTTTGGCAAAGTTTTCGCTGGGAATGGCTATTTCTAGAAAGATTTCAGGGACACTCGGACTGGGGTTCGGCTAAGAATGGCTATTTTAAAAAGAAACGGGCTAACCTAAAAATGGATTGAAGAACTCCAAAGTCCCGAAGAACACTTTAAAGATCCAAACAGAGTTTCAGATCTTAACAAAATCTCTTCATAGACTTGAAGAACCTCAAAAAGGGGGTGTTTCTATCTCAGGAACGCTCAAGAACACTTAGTGTGCAGTGGGGGCGTGCGGCGAGGGTGTGTGGTGGGGGCGCACAGCGTGCGGCAGGGGTGCTCAGGGTGCAGCGAGGGCGAGCAGGCTATGCAGCGGGGGTGTGGAGCATACAGCAGGGGCATGCTGGCTAGGCTAGTTGGCTGGCTGGCTAGCTTGGCTAGCTAGCTAGCTGGATGGCTTGGCTGGTTGGTCGGTGTGCATGACATGTGCGCAATAAAAATGTGGTTTTCCAGAGAAGATTACGGATAATCCGACGATCCGATTTTGGCATACCATATATTGTTGGAATCGTATTTTTTAGTACGATCCATCTGTAAAGTCATCTTAACTTCCTTCATATATAAAAATTCAAAATTAGACCCCCTTCTCTCCCGTGCGAGGGTTTCTAATGTTTTAGGCTCGGGGGTGTTTCCATCAGCATCTCTGTTGGTCAAAAATCGGAAGTCGCATCCAAGATCCAAATTTTATCACTGCCAGGGGAGGGTGAAAAAATTGGGTGTCTACAATAGCATGGATACAGCGGTGGAATCATATATGGAGGAGTGCCAAAAGGTGGGAATCATGGAGTCACCATGGGAGGTGTACCCCCTGGCTGGTCTTGTGGTGGTACTGCAGGAGGTGTACCCCCTCTGTGCATCTAGGGGTGGTGCTTGAGGAGATGTACCCCCTGATTGAACTTTGGCACCCAACACAACAGGAGGATCCTATGGAAAGGTTACCACACAGGGGTGCTGACCCATTTGCATAAGGTTCAACTATTGTTGCACGGCATTTATAAAAGTCTACTGCTGCTAGAGTAACTTCTGCTAAAATGCTTATTGCAAATGTTAAATGAGAGCCGCAACATCATTTAGAGTGATGATTGGAGGAGGATCCGGGATTTCATGCATAGGTGGGTCCTCAACTATTTCTTCCCATCTAAGGCCCACTCGGGATCGAGGCCCTTGAGGACTAGGTGGTTGTCTGACAAGACGGGGACCATGAGGGGCTCCTCGTGCATTACTACTGAATCTAGTGCGTACCATAATGCTTTGTACCTGAATTTCATCAAAGTTAAGTATGATTAACTGCTGCATTTATTACATGTAAGCGCAAAATCAGATGCATATCATGCCTCTGATCACATTATCATACTGGATTCCATCATTGTAGTGCGTATCCACATTATTAACCTCCATATAATAACATAATCACCCCACATGAGTATGCATGCAAATTTTATTGCACAACAGCTTACAATTCATGTAAAAATTGGGGCCTACTAAGTATGGGAGGTAGATTTTTCAAATTCGGGGTATTTTGGCTCTAAAAACCCACACCGGTGGGTAATACCGGCAAGTGGGCAGGGTTCAGGACCCACCAGTCGCTAGCGAGGTGCTGTTAAGAGGGTTTTCTTGCCCTCATTTCATTTACTTCTCATTCCTCTCACTCTCTACTCTTCTCAAATGCATTTGAAGCATCAAGAGCAAGGTTGGAAAGTTGCAACCAAGCACTCTACACACTCACATTTGGGTTAAAGTTCTCAACATCAACCTCAAAACTTCAAGTAAGTGATTTTTCTCTTTTGTACTTTGGGATTTCAGTTGTTCTCGTTCTATACCCTCTAGAATTCGTTTTTCTTTTGATTCTTTCCAACTAGAATGAATGTAGCAAGTGGGTATGTCATTTATTCCATGATTCCCTTCTTTAATCACCATATTTGTCATTTCCATGAATTGTTTAACCCTATTCTTCCCAATTTTGCTGTTTTAGGGTTTTATTATTTTCTCTCTTTTTCCTTGCACAATGTCTGACCCAAATGAGTTTATCAACTCACATTTGGTTGCATAATAGTGATGAGAATGACACATTGTATGTATGCTTCACTCATCACTCCACATGAATTTCCACTATTCCTAGGTTAAGGTTCATGAGGAAAATTGGGGGTTTTTCCTTGTTTTGACCTCAATAGGATTAAGATATGTGTACTTGTGTGCATTTAAACAATCTTTTACACATTATTTTCAAATCTTCCTCAATGCTATGAATTCCCATGGTTTATGCTATTCTCCCTAAAGTTTCTCCCTTTTTCTTTTCTCCTCTTAGAAATCTATCTAGTACATTGTGTTGATACTAGCATGGGCATTTACATAAGTCTATGATTTATGTAAAATGCTCTAAATCCCTTGGCCTTTATTTGCATAATGTGCATTAAGAACTAATGACCCCATGATGTTCACTTGGTCATTACATTGTATTTTTCAATTACATTTTTCTATCATCTTATCATTCATACATGAACACATTATAACTATGGCATTGGAACTATAGGGGTTTTCTCCTCTTGTTTGTCATTCAATATACATTGCCCCTACAATGTACCTAATATGAGTGTCCTTCACACAAATTTTCCTCCTTATGATCCTATTGCATGGATCCTCTTTTATCCCTTGCTTTAACTAATTCCTCTTGAAGTCTTTGTCAATCTCTTATGTTTTCCATATGGATTTTGCAGGATGTCATCACGTAAAGGTAAAGAGGTTGCTTCCTCGTCATAGAGTGGAACCGCTCCAAGTAGTAAGAGGAGAGGTGTAGCCCCAAGCTCTTCAGCACACAGGGCTCGAGCAAGGAGGGGTACTCCGGTGGATCCGAAGGAATATGATGAGAGTATGTTCCAAAGCCTCGAGGCAGCCGTAGCTTGGTCTACCTTCTCTAGAAAACCTGTACTTATGGAGAAGACCATGGTGGTGGAGGATTTTTCTAGGTTGCAGCTGTTGGAGAAATTCACTGCCCTAGGTTGGCAATCTATGTTTTCCATTGACACTGTATGCTATCCTAAGCTTGTACGGTTGTTCTACTACAACCTTGATGTGTCATATGACAACAGAGTATTTGCCCTCGCGAGCTGGGTGAAGGGACATGACATCAGACTCCCTATAGAGCTGCTAGTGGAGATTTTGGGCATCTTCATGGAGGGAAACTGGTACTACTGTCCTCCCAGGGGCAAGGCCTCGGGCCCCTTCATGAGCCAGGATCTACAGAACCATATTTATAAGACTATATGTGGCAATGCAGTCCGTCCTGAGTCCAAGACTGCATTCATTCCTGAGGTTCGGCTCTTCATCCGCCTGGTTCAATTCAACCTACTCCCCAGAGCAACCGAAACCAAGTGAATTTTATGCGAGCATACCTGGCCTATTGCATCTATATGGCCCTGGGAGATGCTTCTCGTATATGCCTCCCCTTTGTCATCATGAAGACCATGCAGTATCACACTGCACATCCATCCAATGGTAACTTCTCGTACGCCTGATCTCTTACCCTGATATTTGAGTATTTTCATGTGGATCTACAGGGTGAGGAAGTAAGGTCACTGTCAGACAAGTTTTCCCAGGGAATCTTACACAAGATGGAATTGCATGGTGTGATGAGAGCTGATGAGGAGGAAGTAGCTCAGGAGGGGGATGATGAAGAGGAGGATGACGATTACGTTCCTACGGTGGAGGAGGAAGAGGAATTGGAGGATGAGGTTCCCATACATGTAGCACCACCATCTCCAGGTGGGGCTTTCGATTTTCAAAAGATGATGGACCGGCTAAATGCATTACAAGCAGGCCAAGAGTAGATCTTGGAGAACCAAGCCCATATGGAAATGGATCTTACATACCTATCCGATTCAATGAGCTTAGTCTCCACGGAAGTGACGAGGAGCCTAAAATAGCTCGAAAAGGAGGTGGATTTGGTGAACCATCGCTTTGACTATTATGATCATCGGCTTAACATCAACTCAAGGTCCCGGGAAGAAGAAGTCTTCAATGATACTGATTTATAGTACAGCAGTTTGGAATGGTTTTATGTAATTCTGGTTTTTTTTTTTTAGGAAAACTCTTTTTTTATTTTGTTCTTCTTTTCTCTCTTTCATTATGTTACTTTCTTTTGTCTTTAACTTTTGTACTCTCCCTTTCTTTTTTTCTTTTTTCTTCTTTTTTTTTTTGTACTTGCAACATGATGCAACTTTAATCTTTTATGTCATTACATATTTTGATGTGAAGTCTTTTACATTATTAGTCCTATAGAGTTTTCGACTTATAAGATGTGAGTAATTAGACCATCACGCTCTGATACCATCGTTATCATACCATGTTCATATAGAACCAGACTGATGATCGGGTTCCCTCTGGGTAACCCAAAACCACCAAGATCATCTGATACAGTAACCACAACACATCAAGCCATATATTGGAAATAAAATAATGTATTTCAGCAAAAGTCTTATTATATATATATACCTATAAATTTTTTCACTTACTCTTGACACCCAAATTGTTGTACATAGAATATTTACATGTGGGCCCATAGGCATGATATTTACATAAGAAATAATAAGCTAATTATCGAGAGCACGAAAAGGGGAATATGCCAAAGGAATAAAAAAGAAGAACTGTGTTTGATATTAATTATTGTTGTCCTGCAACACAACTCTCACATGGGCATCCGACTCGGTGATCAAATCCCTCTGAGACCCACCAATCTCCCACTAAAATTTTTCCAATGGGCCCTGGCTCTTGTTCCTCTATGGGAATCCTGTAAAATCATCTAAAAAGGTATGTACACGAGGGATGAACTCACTAGCTTAGTAAATAGAAAGAAAGATTCACACAAGTAATTACATTTCAAATAATACTATATGCATGACATTCATTTTAGGCCTATCCACCTAAGCAGCATTACTAATCATAGTTTTCGTGCTACTCACAACCACAGTGTGTGTATGCCCTGGGTACGAGACGTGTTCTCCATCCTATAATACACCTATAGGGTTGTCGGAGAGGGCCAACCGTGAGTACTCGAAAAAGTATATCGTGGCCGACCCGTAGCAGAAATATAAATCATAGCCGAACCATAGCAAAAAAATAAATCATGATCGAACCACAGCAGAAAATAAGTGCAGTACAATCGGCCCTCTAAATATATCACTAAGGTTTCCAACTATCCTAATGATCAATCAGGCGTACTTCTAACCACCATGGCGGTCCGTGACCAATGCTTCCCCCTAGTGATAACCCAACACCTAAACCCCTATTGGGAAGGGTCGTAGAACAAGGGAATGTCAAATCCTAACCACATGCTCCTATATGAGATAGTATAATTGTATAGTACTTCCATGTCCCATTCCACGGTGTACCAATGTATTTATTTTCAAGCCGACTATGGCATCTAGTCTAGCAATTTATCGCATGCCAAATTCATCATCACCATCCAATAATTTAATAATCCATGCTCATAATTCAAGCAAGAAACAAGTATTTGGAATTCAAACACAACATATCAATTTTATAAATGCATCCTATGGTAGAAAAGCAAATGCATGAAGATGGCATTTATAGATGACATGATGATATATATATGACGCAATAAACATTTCAAAAATTTAAGAACAAAGTCCTCTCTCCACCTACCTATTCTTATACGAGAATATACAGACACGGTACGGGTAAGATCCAGCTTGCGAAGACAAAAGTCTCAAAACCTGACATAGACAAGAAACTTAGAATATGTCCATTTCGAAGCTATAAAATGACGTAAGATATGGTCACGACACATTTAATAGTGCAAAAGAGGTTGTTGATGAGTTTGAGTTCAAACAAAGTTCATTTAGACCACAGGTGGGTCATACTGGTGGGTAGGAGGACCCACCTATGCAAACTACCCAAGCAGATAGCACTCAGACACACACCAGTGGGTGCTACCAACGGGTTTGGTACTCATCGGTCCTACTTGCCAGTAGGACCCCAAGGCTAACCCAAGATCTGTGGGTGCTACCCGGGGGTCTTGGTAACTGGTGGGTAGGATCCCGAAGCCCAGGCAAGATCAGTGGGTTATACCAGTGTGTCTAGGTATCCACCGGTCTTATCCTCCCGTATGCTCCGAAGCCCAGATAATACTAGGGGGTCACACTAGTGGATCTGGTTACCCGCCGGTGCTACCCACCGATGTTCAACGAGTTCTACTATCTTTCTTCTCTTCTTCATCTCACCTCTTGGGAATCCAAAGGGGTTGTTCCCAACACATTTCCCCCACATTTAAGGCTTCATCCACCTGAACATACCATAAATCTAAGTTCACATCAAGATTTTGGAAACAAAATCATACCTTAGCTCAATAAACCTCAAAAACTTAGGATCCTTTTCCCCAACTCAAAATGTCACCCATTCAAATCTTGATTTCTCTTCCTTTAAACCTTCAAGAAATTACATAAGATTTCTATTAACTCTTTGATTTGACCACATACAAGAGGATTTCATCATATTCCAAGGGTTTATGGCGTTGCTTTCCTCATTACGTAGATCTCAAGGCGCCAATCACTATTCTGGTGATAAAAAGGCAAGATGTGGCTTTGGAAATCAAGGGGGAACACTTCCTTCACTTCCTTCCCTTCTCTTTCCTCTTTTCTCCCTCTTCTTTACTTCTCTCCACCAAACCCTTACTGAAATAATAAATGGGAGAGAGAGAAGTAAGTGTTATTTATATCTTGGGTTATAAATATCTACTAAGGCTTGTTTGGTTTTGTCATTCTGTAGTCTGAAACGCATTAAATCGTGATACTAGGTGATGTAGTCAGAATATTTGGGCACACATGACTTCATTATGATGGGGAAACTGAAAAACGCGTGCTCACCCAGGTTAGGCTTACTAGGGGCCCACGTTCCCCCACAGGTGGGTCACACTGGGGAGGTCATCCGTTGTTAGCAAAAATGAGAACGACAAAAAAACAGAGACGTATGGTATGGGTTTTAAACAGATAAAAATGATGAATGGTACAGTAAAAAAAATGGTCAAAAAAAGGGAACGACAAATGAATGGAAACAAATGGTACGAGTATTAAACGTGTAGTTTTCAAAATAATGAAACCAAAAAAAGGTAATATACTCATGGAATTTGAGAGATTATTACCAGTATACCTGCATCTAATATTCTAAACTACAACAGCATCAAACATTCATGCATATATCATCCAAAATATAGCATCCAATGTAAGTTCCAAATTAAAAATTAATACAACATAATAAAAATCTACATCTCAATGAGTACAGGGAATAATGGAGGAGCTTAACAAAGAGGGTTCTAAACAAAAAAAAATCACGAAGACACAATGAGATGGCATATAATTGGAAGAAGGCACCACAAAGAAAATTACTAAGCTATGGCATTTCCATGGTCTTAGGGACAGCTACAATGAGATCAGCCATAAAATTGGAAGAACAAGTTGTTTCTCATTCTTCTATAGGGTCCAATGCTGGAGGGATCAAGTACATTCATATGCTTTCTCATTCTTGTACAGGGTCCAATGCTGAATTCATTATGTAATCGACTATAAAAATGGGGATGCATGGTGTTACAAATATCAGCAGATCTAAAAATGGGGATGCAATACATGGTGTTAAAATATGTTATGTTGATTGATGATTGTAAGTTTGTAACAAGTAATAGAGCGAAGAAACAGGTAAGAGAAATTAACAAATTATTGTGAATATAACGAGAAATTAACATGTAAAAGATGAATTACATATCATTTTGTAATCAACTATCCTTCAAGGACCATCAGGTAATGAAACAGGTAAGAGAAGAAATAATTCTACAAAAAAAAAAAAAAAAAAACATATCAGTTCATCTTTTGCCTTCTCGCAAATCACAATAGGAGAGTTATCTTCTCTCTCTTTTCTTGTTTAGTAGAAGAGAAGCAAAAAGAAGCTTGGAGCCTTGGATTTGATTTTAATGGCGAACCTCAAGTAACAAAGATGAACTGGAAGATGCTTCGATTTTCAATCCTTCATTCCTCCCCGGAAGACGATTAGAGTTTCGATTTCAATCTCTAGTAGAATAGCAGATTCGATGAAGTCTTACGACTCTTACTCTTGAGATTCAAGCATTCAACGACGTTTGGACAATCTAATATTCTAATGGGTCTGAGACTCTAAATTTCGAATGTCTGAAACCCTAGCGTGAATCACAAGTTCACAACGAATGGGGTTTTCTTTTTTTTCTTCTTAATATAGTAAAATTCCTATTCTACCCTAAAAATATGGAAACGCGTTTAAAACGTGTTTTAAATGAATTTTCTTGCCGTTTCTATTTTTCCCCATATTGTATGGCAGCATACAGCAAAACATGTTTAAAACGCCAAAAAGGGCAATCGCATTTTAAACGCGCTTTTGCTAAAAGTGGTCGTACCCACCAGTTGGCCAATACATAGCCAACCTTGCTGGACTTTGGTGGGAAATTGGGTTCTCAATGCGTATCTCACCCCCGCCACTTGTTGTGGACCAAACTCTCATCATCCAATACATAGCCAACCTTGCTGGACTTTGCTAGATTTCATCTTCTTTCTCCCAAGTTGCCTCCTCAAGTGAGTGGTTAGCCCATCGCATCTTTACAAAAGCAATGGATTGGTTACGAAGGGTCTTTATCTTCCAATACAGTATTTCAACAGGCTATTCTTCATAAGTCATATCAGTCTCCAAGTACTCTAGTTCCACAGCTAGCACATGCAATGGATCATAGACATACCGCTTCAATATTGAAATGTGGAATACATTGTGAACATTGCTAAATGTAGGCGGAAGGACTAGCATATATGCTACTGAGCCAACCCGTTTCAAGATCTCAAACGAGCCAACATATCTTGGACTCAACTTGCCCTTCCTGTAGAACCTATGTAAACCCTTGGTAGGAGAGATTTTAAGAACCGGAACTCAAAAAACGGTAGCATACTCATATAAATTAAGGAACTATTATATGAATATTTGCTTCTAGTGTTTAAAACAGTTACAATATTTAACATTAATGCCTATACATCTCATGTCTCATTATAAGTTTTAAGACATATCATTGAATATCATCCAACACCAATTCTAAATTCATACACCACACATGCCCAAAGTCTTATTGAGCAATGTGACTAGGTTATGGTGTTGTTCATTGTTGTCAACACACTCTCGAAGTGATATATGTTCAATTAGAGTTAGTTGTCATCACTTTAGAAATATTTATCCATTTGCTTTAGTTGAGATATTTTTTTAGTTGAACACTAGGCTGACATTGAACTAGGTTTTGTTGTGTGTTGACCATTGTTAACAAAAATGGGAATGGAAAAAAATGGAAATGGATGGTATGGGTTTTAAACAAGTTGGACTTGTTTTATCATTTCTAGAAACTAATTTGAGAAAAAAAAAAGAGGCTGTTGTGCCCTATAAATCTTTCAACTATTTAAACATAAAAAGAGGCAACCGAACCCTCTCTCCCTTTTGGGCATCTGATGATACTATTGAATTTTTTAACGGCATTATGTCTGCAAAAAACGTTTCGATAAACAAATTTATCAAACATCAAAAAATTCGTTTTTATTTTCGAAAACCTGAAAAGCCGTTTCTACTGTTTTTAGGCACAGAAACAACAGAAACGTTATCAAAAGGTGTCTTAGTATCAACTGGCTTCAATTGTACTAGCAACTGGACTGGGACTAGGAAACTAACCTCAATATATACTATGATAATCTCAATATTCCCATTATACACTCGTTTTAAATACAGAGGCTCCGTTTGGTTGCAATGGGAATTTAAAGGGAAGGGAAGTGAAATTTTTATACTTTAACAAGAAATGTTTATAATCATTACCCCATATGATTCTATAAATTACTTGATTTTCTTAATCAAATTTAGTTATGATATATTTTACATGTAACTTTTATTTTACATATTATAGCAAAGTGTTTTCGATGCAAAGTATAATGAAATATTATTATTTTTTTGGATGAATATAACCAACACTTATTATAATTATCCATAAATTGTCAATCTTTTTGCATAGTTCCTTGTGCTCGCCATTCAGTTGGAAATCTCCATGTAGGCGACCTTGTTAAGTTGGAATAAGGTTTAGGATGTTGTTGTCTAGCCTACGTATTGGGTGAATATACCCACATTGCATATCCACCTCTTTGAGTATTATACTTTGATGACTAGATATTGCAACCATAAAGAGTGTAATTATTGCAACAATAGTGACATACTAAAGAAGAACATTTGTGGATCTAGTATTAGATATTTCAATATCCAATTTATCTTCTCTTTATTATTGAAATTAATGTTATAATTAACTATATGTTTTGGATCATGTGTCAGGTGCATAATGTCGGTGGATCCTCTCCAATTGGACATTATACGAAGAATCTCAGAAAAAAGAGCAATGCATGTTGAGAACAACCCACCTTCTAGGGAGTGGACATATTCTAGTATGTCTGGAAATTTGGAGGGTGAATATGAATCTACTGATAGTGGAGACGTTGGAGGGCAAGCCATGGTTAGTAATGTTGTAGATGATTCAGTATTGTCAATTGGACCATCCATTGATAAAGATATATCAAGTACGGACATTGTTCTATATGATCAATCCAATCACGTTTCAGAGTTGATCTGGAAGGGTGAGGTAATATATTTGTTGTATCTGCGTGTAATATAATCTTTGTTTTTGTCATGCACAAAATATATGACCACTAAGTTTCTTGTTTCAAATTTACCCTTTTTCAGAAGAGACGTGTGCTACGGAGTAATGAGCATAGTCGAACGTCCACTGAGTGGAAGTTGAGTAAAGAGCAAAAGCGGTTAGTTGAGATTGCTGGATTCAAATACTTACGCCTTATAGGGCATTTCCAAATGGATCGGTGTCTATTGACAGCATTGGTGGATAGGTGGCGAAATGAGACTAATACATTTCACATGCCACAATTTGAGATGACTATAACTTTGGAAGATGTGGCATATATTTTGGGTCTTAGAGTAATCGGGAAGGCTGTTACTGGGAAAATGTACAAGGAGGCTGAGGATATACTAGGCATGGTACTTGGACAACATCCCTCAGATCCTACCAACACGAAGGCTCTACGGAGTGGTTGTGTCAAGCTAACATGGTTGAGGAACCAATTTTCCCATTTGCAAAGCAATGCTTCTGAAATAGATGTTATTCGTGCTACCCGGGCATATTTGTTACATCTTCTTGGAACTACCATATTTTCTAACACATCCGGAAATATGGTTAGTGTTTCATATCTACCATTGCTTGCTGATTTCGTTGAATGTGCAGAATATGCATGGGGCGCTGCTACTTTAGCTTTCTTGTATAGGGCATTGATGCATGCCTCAAGGAAGAACACTGCTAATATTGGAGGTTCAATGACCCTATTTACAGTACGTTAACTAGTTAATTTGGGACTATGATTGTGCTTCTGAATTTTAGGAAAATTGGTTCAAGTCTATCTGGCTTTTTTCTTTTGACCTATACTTTATTAGCATATCTTAGTGTTTGTTATTCATGATGCATGTTTAACATGGATTTCAAATTTAACTTATAGGTATGGGCTTATGAGCGCCTAGGGGTTGGTAGACCAGATGTTGTTCGCCTATGTAGGCCTTTCCCCCGAGCTGTTAGATGGAAATGCCGGCGTAGAACTGACAACATTCATAATTGCTATAGACCGTATCGGCAAGAGCTTGATCAACTTAAGGAATGCGAGGTTAGTAAAATCTATTTCTCCCTTTTATTTTAAAATTTTGTTGGGTTACTATATGTGTCTTCCTATTTCATTTAAGAGAAACATATAAAGACCTCCCCCCAAAAAAGGGCCTCCTATTGACTTCTTTTTCAACAATAACTCTCTTATAACATTAGAGAATAGCTCTTTTTCTCTGACTTTCCTGCATCATTCTGGTCCATAGATTGAACCTGGTTTCTTTGCATCATTAGTAGGTTAGCTGCA
>NC_056561.1:21539013-21578433 GCF_013358625.1 Macadamia integrifolia | reverse complement strand
AATTTGAATTTATCTCAACACTAAAACTCAGATTTGAGCAACCATCTTAACCCTTGCTATAAAAAGGGGAACGTGGGAAGACGTACTCTACGGAGGCCAATAAACCCACGCTAATGTGAAGAAACTTCTTTGGTTCGATACCCTCTCACACCGAGAGTCCATCGCCGGTGACTGGTAAGCTCTCTCTTTCTCTCTCTCTCTCTCACACACACACACACTTTCTTGTTTTCTCTGCCAACCGCTCTCTATTTCCATTTCATGGAGTTATATCGTAAGGTTTTTAAAACCAAAATCTACTGCAATTCTCTCTCTCACTTTCATTGTCTACGGCTCTCTATTTTGTGTTCATGGAGTTGTTAGGTTAGGTTTTTAGAACCAGAGTCTATCGCTCTCTATTTTGTGCCGTGAATTTTATTTTTAGGTTTGTTAACTCATAACTCATGTGCTCTGTTCATGGAAATGTATCAGTGGCAATCGAAGTGCTTGGGTTTGTTCTCTAGTTCGCCTGCCCATCTACTGGCTCTGCAAAATTGGATTTGGTATTCGGAGTTGTAAGGTTAGGTTTTTTAAACCAGAATCTGTTGTTCTCTATTTTGTGTTGTGAAGTTAATTTTTAGGTTTTTAACTCAAACCTCATATGCTCTGTTCATGGAAATGTAGCAATGTCCATCGAAGTGCTTCAGTTTGTTCTCTAGTTCGACTGCCCTTCCACCAACTCTGCAAAATTGGATTTGGTATTCGGAGTTGTAAGGTTAGGTTTTTAAACCAGAATCTGTCATTCTCCATTTTGTGTTGTGAAGTTTATTTTTATGTTTTTTAACTCAAATCTCATATGCTCTGTTCATGGATATGTAGCACTGGCGATCAAAGTGCTTGTATTAGTTCTCTAGTTCACCTGCCCTCCCATCGAGTTTTAGAAAATTGGATTTGGTATTCTCCTCCTCCTCTCTCTCTCTCTTTCTGGATTTCTCTGAATGTCGCTCTCTATTTGGGTAAGATGGGTCAATTGGCTTTCTCTACCTTTCTCTGAACTAACCCATGAATTACTGGCCAGTTGCATATGTTCCCTTTAACCTTATGCATTTTGCCTTAATCACATGGCAACTTCACCATCGCCTATGTTTTGCTACTATATTTTATATTGCTGGATATCGAGAAGTATACATGTCGACGCTACGAATACTTCCATATAGGCGGCGGCGGCCTTCGCTGAGTGCTCTGTCGCTCGGGTTTCTGGAGCGAGAGGTAATACACCAACAGTAGGATGTTAATGTTGTTCTAAAGGCTTGAACTGTCCACTCTTGTATACACTTATAGATTTTTCCCCTTTTCTTCAAATAGAATTGTTCTGTCATGTTGTACAAATTGTAACTTTTGTCTAATTATTATTCTTGCAGTTTTTGGGTTATACTGCCATAAAATTCATGTATTAATCAAAGGTTTTTCCTTTTTCATGTTCACCTTTAAAACTAAGGGGAAATCTTTCGTACCACAACTGCACCTGAAACAGGT
The DNA here is from genome assembly GCF_013358625.1 of Macadamia integrifolia. NCBI lineage: Eukaryota > Viridiplantae > Streptophyta > Magnoliopsida > Proteales > Proteaceae > Macadamia > Macadamia integrifolia. The sequence continues at coordinate 21,576,921 of NC_056561.1, read as the reverse complement.
TCATGATTTTGTTCCATATTTTAGTCTCTCTTATATTATTGGATATGCCCTATCTTGGTTGCAAATCGATGTTGATAGCATAAATTCTTACATAGTAGGAGATGAGCATTATAAAATATGAATTGTCCTGTAATATTGTTTGACGGTCTTTCTTTCTAAATCTAGTGGTTTTTGAAAAATTGAAGAGTTTTTTGTGTCCAAGCTAGGTTGGTTTACCTGACCCAGTTTATTTCTTGTGAGACATGAAACAGTCAAGTCAAATCTGCCTGGTTTTAAATTTCGCTCTCTTTGAAATCGCTAATATTGCAGTCATGTGTCGACTGGCAACCCTGTGATTGTGGCAAATCTCATCTTTTCCTTAGGGATTACTCCAACCTTGTGGACTCTAGTTGTGTTTGCACTTCTGAGAATTACGACAAACAAAATTTTGTTTTTTTCTTAAGACAAGTAAACTATATCTTTGTGCCTTTCCTTCAATGATAAAGGGAACCTCCTAGCTGAGGGCTGTGTGTCCCCCTTTTTCCTTTCTCCCTCCTTAGGGGTTGCTAGAATATTCCTCCCTCTTCGGCATATATTATCTTATAAACGGGCCGCCCCCCAAAAAATAAAAATAAAAATTGATAAAGGGAACCTTATTCCAGAAGAGGAATCATTCATTTGAAGTTGTCTGTGGGTTCATGGTTGTTTGCCTATGTTCCTCTCTGATGACAGGAGTTTGAGAGACAGCTAGCTGCAAAATAAGCTTCTCTTCCTCAAGAACCAGCTTCAGATGATGATAATGCTGTAACTCTTCTCGTTCGGATGCCTGATGGTAGCCGCCGTGGCCGTCGCTTTCTCAAGTCAGACAGGCTCCAGGTAGAAATGAAGAAATATCATCCTCTTTGATGTGTAGAAATTATTCTTGATTCGTTAATATTGGTTCAATCTTACAGCTTTCTTCTTTTGCATTGCTGTCACTTTTTGACTTCATTGATGTAATGGATATTTCCTTTTGTATTTGTGTAGAATTTCTCTTGATTCTTTAATCTGACAGCTGATTTCTTTTGTATTGCAGTCTTTTTTTGACTTCATTGATGTGGGTAGGGCCGTTAAACCTGGTACCTACAAACTGGTAATTGTCCGTGCTTATTACTTTCTATTCTTCTCATTTCTGGTATTACATCATCTTTGGTTAATTGATTGCAAACCTACTGAATTAACCAATCTACTATCCTTTTATGCACACACTTTTACTCTCGGTTACTGTTGCAGGAATTATGTGATGCTTATGCTTAGTATAAATCTTGTTATAATAAACAGGCTTTCTGCACTAACCAGTTTAGTCTGCGGTATCCCTTATAACCTAGAGATAAAAAGGCATTCTGTTTAATAATTTCTTGGATATTTCAGGTGTTTGTGGAAATTACAGATAATAACAGGATATTAATGATTCTCTAATTATTATTCTTCCAAATTTTGGGTTATACAGCCATAAAATTCATGTACTAATCAAAGGTTTTTCCTTTTTCATGTCAATATATTTCAGGTCATGTTTCCATTGGCGTGAATTAAAGAAAGAAAAGGGTATTTCATGCTCTGCATTGGATTAGAATGTCTCCTTTTTCTTCCCTCCCTCGTTGACATAATAGTTTCACACAGTTAATGTTTTATATCAAGGTAACTAATGCTCTTGTGACTTCTTTTATTCTGCTTCACTGAACTCAGCATGAAGTACACAAGAAGGTGTTCCTCCACCACCCCACCACCACAACACCCCCCCCCCAAAAAAAAAATCCTTATTGAGTTACCTTTCTCTTGTTTTCCATGTTATGTAATATGTTTTTTAGCGCTTGTATGAGTTCATTAATGAGTTTCCAATACTAGGAACTTGATGTGTTTCACCCCACAAAACTGCCTCATTTATTTTGGCCATGTTTTCTTTGTTTATGTTACTTGATAGCAATCTCTACCATTGACAATTAATTATTTTGTTTCGAAGGTGGTTAGATGTTGACATTTTTATTTTACAATAATGTTCTTGAGTGCCATTTTTTTATTTTTTTGTTAAATATAGTATAATGCATCTGATTCTCATCAAGTAAAATCACTTTATTGCTGTAGGTCCAACTATCCTGTCCAATTTTACAAGTTTCTCTATTTTGTCTCCACAAGATAGACACAGAGAGTAGATTGCAACTTTAACCAATGGAATTAAGGAGCTGCAGCCATTTGCATTTTATTGGGGCAATTAAGAATGGTATGGTGGAGAAAATCATCAATGTAGATTCTCATGGAAGACCAGCCCTGAGGTTCTAAACAATAGAGGCTATATATGAATCTGAAGATGCCAAAAATCTAGGTTCCTGCACAACATTTCAGCAGCAAGGAAGGGGGTTGATGAGTTCGCCATTTGGTTGTGGTGGGGTAAAGATTGACAGGCCGGTTCTTCTCACAGGTGGCAGAAAAATCAAAACTGACCCTGAACTGTGTCATTTAGGCAAGGATGCTTGTGATGACATAAGAAAAGGTGACATGGATGATCTTTGCTTTAGTGAAATGACATTAAAACAGCTTAAGGACAGATGCAAAACAAAGAAAAGGAAACTTCCAAAATCTGTTGAACTGAAAAAAGAACCAGGCTGTCATCTAAGTGAATATTATGCAAAATTGGAACTGAAGGAAGATGAATCTGACCTGGACGATAGTCTCAGCAGTTGGAAATTAAAGCTGAAAAAAGTAACGGCCAAACGGAAGTGCATTAAGAAAGAAGTGCATTCGCCTTCCAAATCTGCTGTTTCAGTTTCAGCATCTGAACAAACTCCAAGTTCACCTCAAAGTATTGGGGATCTAACTGGATCCATTAAATCTGAGATTGAGATTTCAGAAGTGCATTCACCTTCTATTTCTGCTGTTTCAGTTTTAGTATCTGAACAAACTCCAAGTGCCCCTCAAAATTCACCTCAAAATACTTTGGATCTAACTGGATCCATTCAATCTGAGCTCGAGATTTCAGGACCTGAGTTTTCAGAGTGTCATAATTTGGATGGTTTTACCTTTGGTGCTACTGTCAATTCCCACTCTGTAGTTGATATCAGTGCAAACCGATCTGATGAAGTGGCAGGGATATGTGAGAGAAGTGAGTTGGCCATTGGACAATCAATTTTTCTTACTACAGAGTCTCGAAGTTGTGTTGTTACAGAAGTTTCAATCGAATGCTTGGATCAAGACAATTCTCTCTCTTCTCCTGCAAGTTCCACGGTAGGGGATGTAATGGAGGACAGTTTTGCCGGGGTGATCGGTCAAGAAACTCTTTCAGAGGTGATCAATCAAGAAAAAATTTCTTCCCCTGTTTCCGAACTTGATACGAATGTTAGCATTACTCAATCAACTCCTAATGTAAGCCCTATGGAGGCACTTAACTAATAACCAACAAGCCTGGTTCTGATACATGTGGAAGCTATGAAAGCTATTCATTTATGCATGGGACAATTCATGTGAAATGGATAGCAGCTCTGTGATGCATATGCCTCATAAGTTGAACCTTGATGTTGGATTTAGATGCACAAAACCTGACCATGATGGTGGATATATTTTAAGTATGGAAACTGGAGATGGCAGCGAGGAGGATACCCTTCCTGACCCCAAAACCAATGCTACAAGAAACTCTGATGTCCTTTACATGCCATTTCAGAAGTCTCATGAGGACTTTAATTCTCCTAGTGATTTTAGTTCTATTGTTTGTAGTTCACCTACAATTGAGGTGAAGCAGAAATCATCTTTATCAGTAGAGGGACTGATGTCTACTGGTGTTCATACGGGAAATGATGGTGACACCAAGGATGATAACCTTCCTGATCCTGAAACCAGTGTTATGAACAACACTGACATCCTCTACATCTCATCTCAGAATTGTCGTACATGCTTGAATCCTTGTAGCTGTTCGGATGATTTTAATTCTGCAACCGATGAGAAACACTCATTTACCACAGAAGAGGGATCAATGTCTAATATTGCTTACGTAAGAGACTGCTCTGTGAGGGCTGATCCATCTGAGTATACTAGAAGTTGTACAGCGATGGAAGTAGTTGAGAATTTCCATGCTTTGAAGCTGGATTGTCCTCCAAAAAGTCTCCTTTCAACCAGAAAGGTGTGGACATTCTTCTGCTTAATGTCAAATTTCCCTTTTTTATTTTATTTTATTATTATTATTATTATTATTATTATTATTTTATGTGTGTGTATGTTCTATCGAAGTGGTTTATGATAGGTTTTTTTCAGGCCATTTCTCCGACTTCTCAGGCAAAGCCGTGTCAAGCTGTGGATGCTGACTACTTAAATGATGACATAGGTCTTTCCAGTAAGTTCTGAAATCTTTGGATTTTGTTTTATTTGTACGCTGGTATACCCCCGGGGGTTGAGTGAGTGCACAAGACTTTGTCCAGAACATTTGAATAGCTTCACCTCAGTCTAGGATATACAATAACTTAAAAATGTATCATCTATCTTTCTGTACCATCCATGAAAGGGAGACAAATAGAATGGGCAGTGGGAATAATAGAATTGTCCAATTTGCTTACGGTGACCTTCGCCATCTGAAAGTATTGCTGTATCTGTTTATAGCTAGGCAAATGTGCAGCATGAGTGCATAACTTGTGGCATCCATGAATAATAATAACCACTTTCCATATCAAATTTTCTCACTGTTTCTGATTGAGTTTTCCATCAACAGAGTGTAGGGAAAGACTAAGCTTTGGGAAACAGTCTACAATTAGGGCCTCTTCAACAGGATCCAATCTTCAGGGAACTGAAGTCAATGTAAGCCCTCAGAGGTTCATCTTGAAACTGAAGAATAAAAAGATTGGACCTAACTTGTTAGTTCCTAAAGGAATACTCATCTCTCCAAATGTTTCTTCTGCAATGCCACAAACTGCAACTGAAAGCACGTCTCCCAATCCTCTTACAGAGAGTGCTATGGCATTCTCTCAGAGCCAGATGCGTGACATCGAGTCTCTGGGCTGTGAAGCTTGTGAATGAGTTGAAGTGCATGAAGGACATCATAGAAGTAAAACTGCACTCTAAAGTCTATCCATCTAAATCTTTGAAATATACTGTAGATGTTGGTATGCCAACATGAATAGCTTGTAATTTATAATGCCGTTTGTTACCTACCTAGTAGTCTTGACAGAAAATAAAATGAAAAATATAGAGTCTAGAGTACCTATATTTGCTCTTAAACTATAATATCTAGTAGTCATGTTCTACTTTGGAAGTGGTTATAATGTTATTTGATTGGTACATCTGAACTTTTTTATTTGTTGGCTTGTTCTGGTGTCAACAACATGTGCAGATGTTAACAAGGCCCCAATTGCTCCCCATGAAAATCTTGGTTTTAGGGTATATTTTGTATGATATGAGGGTGGTCAAGAATCAAAAATCTTGTTCGCCCACCACCCACACTATATATTTATAGAATGAGTGTCTGAGACTCTGAATAAAACCTCTATAGGTTTATTTAGAATTTGACAACTTTTAACTGCCCCTTGTCTTATTCCCAAATGATTTTAAGATAGGGGTATAAAAGGTTTTTCAAAAACAAGTTGTAAGGGATATATCATTATGTCATTATCAAAAAGGTGGTGTTGTTATGCACATTTCTCAAGTGCATATGTGAAATGACACAATTACCCTCATTGTAAAAAAATTGTATGTCTTGACAAAAGGACAAAAAAAGTAAGGTTACAAATTATGACACCTTGGGGCATGTCAATGAGAAAATCCCATATATATATATATATATACACACATATGTACTCTGTCTTATTCCTTATTATAAGTATGGTATGATGATGTTATAATGTTATTTATAGGTAAACAAATGTATGTATCGTAAAGCAGTATTGATTTTCTAAATCTTGTTTATGTGTTTACAAGGGCAGTTTGGTAGCCCTTGATCATTTAACACTGTTGTCGTCCTATGGAGTTTTTCTTTGAGTTCTAAAGGAATATGTCGGCCCTATTAAAATTCTTTATGCAACATCATCCTCTATTTCACCTTTGATTGAGAACCTATATACCTAAATTTTTTCATTCACAAGGATCTTCAACAGATTGTCATCTGCTTATGAGTTCGATATGCAGATCTTGCTCAACTGTAGGGAGAATACAGAACAGTTCTCTCTTGTGTCCGTATCTTTTGTGGTTAATGTTAAGTAAAGCTGTCAGAACTAACAGAACCTGCCAACCCACATAGATCAGATGTATATCCATCTGTTCACATTTGAAAACAGATTATTTATGTTCATGCATAGCTCCTTGCATGTTCTTTGTTGGGGGCTAATTTATTTTGCTTGATGTTCATCTGTGACAGATGAGAGTAGCTGTTGACAGGGCTGGAGAAGTTGAAGAGACCACAAGAATGTGGCTTTCCATGATGGCAAGAGACTGCAGCCGTTTCTGTAGAATTATGGTTTGTTCTTTTCTTCTTATCTTACTCCTTGTTAAAGATGCCAGCTTATATGATGCTTACCATATGGAAAGATCTCTACAATGACAACCACCCCCACTCTTTTACTTGGGGAATTTTATGGCCAACACAAGTAGACCTTTGGCTTTGCCTTGAGAAATATGGTACCTTATAATCTTATATTGAGCTTCTGTTCAGGAATGACACTGCAAGAAATTTTAAAGAGAACTGCGTCCTTTGGAGTTCTGAAATTTTTTTTTTTGGGGGTTGGTGTGTTGGTGGTTGGGCTGGAAGTTGGCCGACAGGGAGATGGTGATGTGATAAACTCATATAATCATTTCAGGCCAGAAGCTTATTAGCTTCATGTGTGAGCTATCAGGGACGTCCAAGGGCCTATCTACAATGTACTTAAACAGTCTGTAACTATATCAGTAACTAAACAACAGTAATCACACAAGAGAAAGAGAGAAGAAGAGAGTAGAGACTGCTAAGAGAGCTGAAAGAATGCACTTCCAGACTCCCTCTTACCATACTCAATAATAACTTACATCCAGCAAGGAAAGAAAATCCTTGTCAAGTAAGAAAAGAAAAAGAAGTCTAGACTAATTAGGAAAGGAGAAACACCTGATTAGAATAGAGATAATCCATGAAATAGTACGAACAGTACACATGAAAGTGTAACCCCACAGTACAAGGTCCAGTCTTTAACACAATTATTTTTACTTGAAATTTGAATAGTGTTTCTCTTCAATTGATCACAGAGATCGTCTGGAAACAAAGCTGCTACTGCTCCAACATCTAGTTATGGACTTCACAAGGACAGGAAGAAGATATTCTTTGCAGATGAAGTTGGTGGGCCTCTATGTCATGTCAAGGTTTTTGAAGATCAACTGGCTTCTCTCTGTGGCTCTGAATGTGACACTGAGAAATTCTTAGGCAACTAAAACTGAAAGAATTGCTTCTTGTACAATACCATTGTTGATATTTAAAATGCCAATTTCATGCTCAAACAGCCCCAGAAGATCATTTCTGTAATTACAACAAGCCTAAGAGCTCTAAGCTTCTTTTAAGGTCTTGTTGCTTCTCACAAGCATCTTTTCCTACATTGTTATTTCATTGATTTTATTTATTTTGATGAGCTTGTTATGTAATATTTGAAGCTGCTTGATAAAGTACTTTGGCCTGCAGCTTATGGAAGAACTAGAATATGTTTTCTGTCTTGATTCTCAAGTATATTGACAAAAGGACAAAATGGTTTATGCAGAGGAGTGTGTTCTTCTGTGTATGTGTGTGTTTGTGTGTGCTTCTCTGTGTGTGTGTGTTTGTGTGTTTCTACGTGCTTCTGCGTGTCTTGGGTCATTTGAAAACTTGGTTCAGCCCACCTGCTCACCCACAACTTGTCACGTGGCTCATTTCAAAGAATCAGAACCTCTTTTTTAAATATTGGAGAACATTTTCTTCTCTCTGACCAGAAAGGTCCATATCTTCTTATCTTACCCTTTCCCCTGGTGATCCAGTATATATTGTTAAAAATACATGATCTTTAGGCTTCAATGAAACTAATGGTTGCTTTAGGAAACTGTTGTTGTGATTGGGCACTCTGGATTGAACTCTCCCCTTAGTTTACTCCCTGCAAATTAAATAACTACAGAGCAGAATGATATAACAGTTGTTACCATTGACAACGAAAATTGTGACCCTTGTAAGATGAAGACGGGCAATTCGTTGTCCGGTACCCTGTTGCAGTTTCAACCGCCCATCTATCGACAGTTCCTCCTTGGGAACCTGAGGAAACCTTACCAGTGCCAGCCTGAAGCATAAAGGCTGTCATCATGGACATGAGAGGGCTGGTATGTGTATATATAGAATTGGGAAGTTGAATCAAACCATGGCTGGTAACAGTAAGTGAATATATACTGAGTAGCTGTAAATTTAAAATATGGATGTTCCTAAGGAAAACATGCCATTACAGTAGTAAATTCTCATATTCATTTATTTTAACCTCACAACCCCCTTCATGGATTTTATTCAATAAAAACGAAAGTTGAAATGCATAAAACAACTTCATAGATGGAATTTTTCTTGCCTGCAATTCCTACTGCAGTATAGGGTAAGCATCATCGCCTGTCATTGCATCGTCATCGCTTCCGGATGATTCTGAAGTCATATCACAATTGTTCTTCATCTTACGAACACTTTCCAATTCTAAACGTTGGTCGTGTATGATCTTCTTTGATTCAACCCTTTTGTGTTCAAAATAGGCACGCCTAGTTCTTGTACGCGTTTTTGAGATTTCACGACTTAGGATTCGTATATTTTCGTCCAAAGTCGTGACATCCTTCGCCTTGTAAAGGTCTTTTCGAAGGGGAAGCTCTACTCGTAGATCTCTTGCTTCACGGCGTGCATTCTCACGATCATTAAGTAGCTCTTGCATTCTCTCCTTCAGTCGAAGCTCCTCTTTCCCTTTCTCTTGATTCACACTGGGAGCAGAATTACTAGCTTTGGAGCTACTGGACGCCATTATAGAGTTACTTCAATATTTTCAAGGTGGCTAAGAGGATGTTGAAGCGGATGGGTATATTTGTAGTCTCCATACCTACTTCAAATTGTAATAGTAGGTGGTACTTTTAATATAATGTGAATCTTGAATACATAGATGATTCCAAAGGGTAAGTAGTGGTAGGCCATCATGTACAAATTCACTATATTATGTAATAGTGTTCTTCAACATGATGGGCATCTTGAAAAAGTATTATACCAGAGATTCCGAATTGTAATGATTACTGAAGCGTTGGGCAAGTTCTTTGACATGATAGAATATTGAAAAAGTTGCATGCTTTGCTTTGTCAGGATGAGTATAGGTACAACCACTTGGGCAATTTCGGAAAATTTGCAGGATTGCTTCAATAGTATTCATGTGAAGCACCACAACAGTATTCATGTGAAGCACTAGTTACTAACATATATATAGAGGCAATGATGACTATATGGTAAAGTTGAGGAAATTTACTTACGTCACATTCAATCAAACCCAAGTGGAGCCTTTCGAATCGTACCATTGGTCTCTGTAACGTCAGAGTTTGAAGGAATGATAGGCAATCGAATCGATTGCAGCTCGAAACATTAATCAGAAATAAAAACATATAAATTCATATATATATATATATACTAGTAAAAAATCCACGGGCAACGTGTGGCTGTGTGTAAAAACTTGAGTAGGGCAATTTAGTTATCACAAACTTCAAGTGGATAAATTTGTAAATAAAAACCTAATTTTGAGTAATATTGTAATTTTCCCTTGTATTAATTGGTTCAATTTAACCTTAATCCAAAACCAAACTGATCAGGCGTCACCGCTTCCATACCCGACCTAGTTCTGAGAAATCCCAAATCCCCTTACCCTCTTCAATCAATACACGGCCTCACTTCATCACTTCCACCTCCATTATAGCGTATATCATACTGCCGACCCAGCTCTTCCTGCTACCTAGATCAGCGACGACGAGGCAGCGATGAGTTTCGTGCGACCAAGACAGAGCAGCGACCATCTCCGTTCTAAGGATTTCGACTCCTTCCTCTGAGAGACCAGCGAGCAGGTTTCTGCGACATCACCAGTGACGACGGACGCGCGACTTCGACGGACCAGCGAACATCTCCAGTGACGACGGACGAGCGACCATCTCCGTTCTAAGGATTTCGACTCCTTCCTCTGAGAGACCAGCGAGCAGGTTTCTGCGACATCACCAGTGACGATGGACGCGCGACTTCGACGGACCAGCTAACATCTCCAGTGACGACGGACGAGCGACCTAGACGGACCAGCGACAATCTCCGTTCTAAGATTTTCGACTCCTTCCTCTGAGAGACCAGCGAGCAGGTTTCTGCGACATCATCAGTGACGACGGACGCGCGACTTCGACGGACCAGCTAACATCTCCAGTGACGACGGACCAGCGACCTAGACGAACCAGCGACCATCTCCAGTGACGACGGACGCGCGACCTCGACGGACCAGCGACCATCTCCATCCTGCTCGTTGTAAGTTAAAAAAATAAACAATAAAAAGTTAAAAATAATGCGTAGGAAAGGAAATAGCTTAAAAATCACTCTGACAATGTTGTCGCCCTGGTGATGGCGTAATCACGACATATAACTTTGCACAAATCATTTTATGATATTATCAAATGTTTTTCGGCATAGAGCAACACACACAGACGATGATAATTAGACGATGATAATTGATCTTTGGCTGAGGAACAAAATGGATGTCTGTAACAATTGATATCATTATTTATTTATTTTCCTGGTTTTTTTTTTTTTTTTTTTTTTTTGGGTGGGGGTGGGGGTGGGGGTGGGGGTGGGGGTGAATATATTGTGATAATGTTTTTGACTTGTTGTCCAACTGAATATACAACAATGTTTTTATATTCCACTCTACTCTTATGTTTGCACCAGGATGCTTGAGTACGTTGTGGGAACTCAAATTTGTCCAGCGATGGTTCCACAATTTCTTCGTCCACCTTTAGCATTCGACTCTGAGCTTCAAAATTTGAAAGATGAATACAATCGTACAATCACAGAGGTAAACGTTTTGCGAAAAAGATGCAGGTCACATCTAGTGAGTACTCCAAAACGAAAAGCATTCTGTGAAGTTCCACCAAACAGGGTTAAGATACTAATTGCCCTTGAAAATGCCCAAAATGAGATCGACATAATGAGATGTGGGCTCCAAAAGTCATATCTTTGCGAGCGGGAGGTTGAGATTATAAACAACATAAAGAAGGAACGTGAAAATCTGAAACGGCTCAATGAGATTCTTGATGATCCAACTCTTGATGTTGAATCAGTCACTGACGATTTTCCAGGTGGTGGGTATGCTTCGAGCATGGAATTTTGAGATATGCGTATTACATAATTTATATGATTTTATTTTATTTCTCAACATAACAGAGACTAGTCGGGATTATCATGGATGGAGTATTTAATGATCTCATGCTAGGTGAAGTTCTCTGTCCTATAGATTATTAAGATGTTTTGAGATGGCATTTGTGCTCATCGTATGAAAGCTTCAAGCACACATCTTAGAGGTGAAGTTGACATTAAAGTTCATTTTGCAGGTTGAACCAGGAGCCTTTTTTGTTATTTTTTTGTTGGGAGATTGCTTCGATGGACCCGAAGGAATTCAACCCCGGTAGTTAATCATCATTGCAATGAACTACTTGTTATATAGGCATTCCCTTGCGATGTTGGTTGATCTTTTTTGGCATATGTATTGTGTTTGCACAAATAGTACTGAATCAGGTGTACAAACCATTGCGCATTTAAACTCTTTACCAAGGTTTTGGTTGATCGTTAGCACTTTTGATGACAATATTATAAATAGTGAGTGTTAGTTGATCATTTTGGCCAATGTATTGAAGTTCCTTCTTCTATCAAGTCGTAATGACCAATGTTGAGTTGGATGGCGAGGTGGTCGTAGTGAAAGTAAACGGATCTAATATGGGCGGATTTTAATGGGAATGAACTGGGGCCAAAATTGGCATGAACCTTGAACCTTGAAGGCAACCGCTATCTATTGAGGTGACCGTCCTACAGTGGAATGACAGTTACATCTTATTGTTAAGCTCCATATGACTGGCTGCTTTGTCAGTCATTTGCAGGGGAACAATTCATAGAGTGCTGAAAAGCTTCAAAATTACAAATAGGATAGTTGGCGGTTGGATAGAAATTGTATAATGAGGGCAGGTCATAGGCATGAGTTTACCAGTGCAACTTATTATTGGGATCATGAAACATTGAAAGCATTACGACCTTAACAAAAAAAAAAAAAAAAAGGAAGAAATAAGTCTGCCTATTTTTACATATTCATATATATACACTAGTAAGATATCCTATTTGCACGTGAGAACATGAGGGTCCGATTAAATAGAGATGACTCGTGTTCTATCACGATGAGAGAGAAAGGGAGAGAGAGAGAGATTGCGAGAGGGAGGGAGCTCCTTGTTCACTTATATCATGTTTTCTAATCTCTGTTATATGCACATTATCCAATAAATAGGCTAACTTATTTCATCTGATGGCATCACCGGTACTCTCCGAATCCATGATATAGTGAAGGTCTATAAAAGACATAAAAGAGTAGTAAAACTAAAAAGCAATGACATGTTTAATCTTTTATTTTATCCAGTTAGATTAAAAGTTGGCTCCTCTTGCACAGTAGAGGAGCCCCATCTCACAGAACTGATTAGCCTGATCGGAAGAGCAAACCTCCAATGCTCCTCTGAAGCAAACTTGACAATGCGAAACCCCTATAAAAGAGGTTTTTAAGGGAATATGATTTGCAAAGGTGGCTATCCGGGAACAATTTAACAAAAGCTAAATTGAATTAATAATACTATGGAATAAAGATTAGCGATGGAGTATGAAATTATGGATCAACACGATAGAATTTAATAAGATTAAAATAGGCTAAAAAGGGAATAAAGATCTAAATGACGTGATAGGATTAAGTTGGGGTGGCTGGAAAGAGTTCAATCATATTCTATTTTCAGCTTCAGATGAAGCAGCATTTTTGCTGTGTTCTGGCATTTTGATGGGCTCCAACAATAACATCACCAGCCAAGAACCGTTACATCATGCATGTTTTGTTGTTACAATGGAATTTTCAAAGGTACTCTCCTTTTCCTGTGTTTTCCTACTTACAATTAGGGTAATAATCTTTCCTAAACCAATTCCATAAATAAGGCTTCTGGTTTGCTGGTTAGACCTAGTTCACCCAGAGATAATTCACTATCACCATCACTGAAAGCACGCCGAGGGTATGGCCTCACCTGTCCAGCATGAAAAACAAGGAAGTGTCAGTCCAAGTTCCATTCATCAATTGTACAAGTAGTGCGACTGTTATACATAGCAGAAATAAGTCTTTCATTATCTAATGCATGAGGACAATTACAAGAGAATTGTTAAACCGGTTCAGGGACCATCTTGCAATCTAGCGGTTCAACATCAGATAATTTTGATGACATGCAAAATTTAAATTCAACATCCGATGGTGAACCAGTCACCCACTGTGTTTCAAGAACTAGCTCAACATTTATCCAGATTTTCATTTCCTGAGATTATCTATTAAATCAGAAGAGTAAAGAATTACTGGTCCAATGTCAATGAAATTTCATGTAAAATGAAACCAAAGGCTACCTGCACATACCATCTTCATGGAACAAAGTCTCAGCCACAGTTTTAAAAACCAGAGTAGGTGGTCAAACCAGGTTAGACTGGAACTGCCCCTCATTGACTCTCTGAAAACCACCCATTCAAAGCTTGACGGTTTCAGGCCCATATATAATTTTCTTTCCCTCCGAATTTTAATCCACTTATAAATTCTCTTATAAAACCATGGTTTGATCAGTAAAAACTGGATTGAAGAGGAACTGGAACCCTTTTCGGTTCCATAACTCCACCCCCCTGTCCGGATTTAAAACTATGGAATTGTCCACCATTAACCTATGGCTCAGAAAATGTGATACAAAGGGACAGACACCAGTGCTTAACGTCACAGAACCATCTGAGACCATCAATATCAAGGTAAATCTACAGGAAAAATAGAGGGAGAAAATACTCTTGCTCTTGATCTCTTAATTTTTCTTTCATATCTATTCCCATTGGCAGATGTTCAATGGGGGGAAAAAAGGGTAAGGAAAATTCTCATAATTGCTAGAGAATCATTAATATCCTGTTATTATCTATAATTTCGACAAACACCTGAAATATCCAAGTAATTATTAAACAGAATGCCTTTTTATCTCTAGGTTATAAGGGATACCGCAGACTAAACTGGTTAGTGCAGAAAGCTTGTTTATTATAACAAGATTTATACTAAGCATAAGCATCACATAATTCCTGCAACAGTAACCGAGAGTAAAAGTGTGTGCATAAAAGGATAGTAGATTGGTTAATTCAGTAGGTTTGCAATCAATTAACCAAAGATGATGTAATACCAGAAATGAGAAGAACAGAAAGTAATAAGCACGGACAATTACCAGTTTGTAGGTACCAGGTTTAACGGAACCACCCACATCAATGAAGTCAAAAAAAGGCTGCAATACAAAAGAAATCAGCTGTCAGATTAAAGAATCAAGAGAAATTCTACACAAATACAAAAGGAAATATCCATTACATCAATGAAGTCAAAAAGTGACAGCAATGCAAAAGAAGAAAGCTGTAAGATTGAACCAATATTAAAGAATCAAGAATAATTTCTACACATCAAAGAGGATGATATTTCTTCATTTCTACCTGGAGCCTGTCTAACTTGAGAAAGCGACGGCCACGGCGGCTACCATCAGGCATCCGAACGAGAAGAGTTACAGCATTATCATCATCTGAAGCTGGTTCCTGAGGAAGAGAAGCTTATTTTGCAGCTAGCTGTCTCTCAAACTCCTGTCATCAGAGAGGAACATAGGCAAACAACCATGAACCCACAGACAACTTCAAATGAATGATTCCTCTTCTGGAATAAGGTTCCCTTTATCAAATTTTTTTTTTTGGGGGGGCGGCCCATTTATAAGATAATATATGCCGAAGAGGGAGGAATATTCTAGCAACCCCTAAGGAGGGAGAAAGGAAAAAGGGGAACACACAGCCCTCAGCTAGGAGGTTCCCTTTATCATTGAAGGAAAGGCACAAAGATATAGTTTACTTGTCTTAAGAAAAAAAAACAAAATTTGTTTGTCGTAATTCCCAGAAGTGCAAACACAAATAGAGTCCACAAGGTTGGAGTAATCCCTAAGGAAAAGATGAGATTTGCCACAATCACAGTGTTGCCAGTCGACACATGACTGCAATATTAGCGATTTCAAAGAGAGCGAAATTTAAAACCCTGCAGATTTGACTTGACTGTTTGATGTCTCGCAAGAAATAAACTGGGTCAGGTAAACCAACCTAGCTTGGACACAAAAAACTCTTCAATTTTTCAAAAACCACTAGATTTAGAAAGAAAGACCGTCAAACAATATTACAGGACAATTCATATTTTATAATGCTCATCTCCTACTATGTAAGAATTTATGCTATCAACATCGATTTGCAACCAAGATAGGGCATATCCAATAATATAAGAGAGACTAAAATATGGAACAAAATCATGAACCTGTTTCAGGTGCAGTTGTGGT
Organism: Macadamia integrifolia; assembly: GCF_013358625.1. Classification (NCBI taxonomy): domain Eukaryota; kingdom Viridiplantae; phylum Streptophyta; class Magnoliopsida; order Proteales; family Proteaceae; genus Macadamia; species Macadamia integrifolia. The sequence goes on along the minus strand of NC_056561.1, from coordinate 21,561,309 downwards.
ACGAAAGATTTCCCCTTAGTTTTAAAGGTTAACATGAAAAAGGAAAAACCTTTGATTAATACATGAATTTTATGGCAGTATAACCCAAAAACTGCAAGAATAATAATTAGACAAAAGTTACAATTTGTACAACATGACAGAACAATTCTATTTGAAGAAAAGGGGAAAAATCTATAAGTGTATACAAGAGTGGACAGTTCAAGCCTTTAGAACAACATTAACATTCTACTGTTGGTGTATTACCTTTCGCTCCAGAAACCCGAGCGACAGAGCACTCAGCGAAGGCCGCCACCGCCTATATGGAAGTATTCGTAGCGTCGACATGTATACTTATCGATATCCAGCAATAGAAAATATAGAAGCAAAACATATAATGGCGATGGTGAAGTTGCCATGTGATTAAGGCAAAATGCATAAGGTTAAAGGGAACATATGCAACTGGCCAGTAATTCATGGGTCAGTCTATTCTTTTTCTTTCCTCTCTCTCTCTCTCTCTCTCTCTCTCTCTCTCTCTCTCTTCTTTTTTTCTCTCTCTTTTTCATAAAGCCTCTGGAACAATTTTTTTCTGGGGTTTTACAGTGACCTGGGGTCACTATATATAGAGGGGAGGAGGGGTAGTGGTGTAAAAAGCCTAAAAGACGGCCAAATGTGTGTAAGCCCCTCTCAAATCCGTGTAAGGTCTTACACGGATCCCACCCTGTGTCATCCCATTGTATGGTGAAAAAGATACGTGTCATCCCATTACGCATTGAAAAAGTATGTGGCACCCCATGAGGCTTTACTCTGTGGCACCCTCTTACACCTTCGGATACTCCCCTAGACTGGGCAGCTACTCCCTAGCCAAGGGTGGTAGTAGCCTTTGGTGGAAATCTTATCACTTAGGTTTGTCGACAAGATAGGGTTTGGCAAGATAGGGTTTGGTTTAGGGTGGTTTGGTTTGGTTCAGGTTTAGGTTTAGGTTGGGTTTAGGATTTGATTTAGGGTTTAATTAGGCTAGGGTTTTGGTTTGGGTTTAGGATTTGGTTTAGGGTTTAATTTAGGTTAGGGGTTTTTTTTTGGGTTTAGGGTTTGGTTAGGTTAGGGTTTTGGTTCAGGTTTAGGATTTGTTTTAGGGTTTAATTTAGGTTAGGGTTTTAGTTCGGGTTTAGTGTTTGGTTTGGTTCAGGGTTTGGTCTAGTCTGGCCTAGTTTGGTTTAGGGTTGGTCTTGTTTGGTTTAGGGTTTGGTCTAGTTTGGTTTAGGGTTTGGTCTGGTTCAAGGTTTGGTCTGGCTTAGGGTATGGTCTGGCTTAGGGTTTGGTCTTGTTTAGGGTTTGGTCTAGTTTGGTTTGGTCTGGTTTAGGGTTTGGTCAGGTTTAGAGTTTGGTCTGGTTCAGGGTTTGGTCTAGCGTAGGGTTTGATCTAGCTTAGGGTTTGGTCTGGTTCAGGGTCTGGTTTAGTTCAAGGTATGGTTTGGTTCTAGGTTTGGTTCAGGGTTTGGTTTGGTTCAGGTTTTGGTTTGGTTCAGGGTTTGGTCTGGTTTGGTTTATTCTGGTTTAACTGGTTCAAAGTTCAGGTAGGTATTACGGCACACCTGAGTATCCCTTTTTTCCATACAAGATATCGATGGAACCTTATTTTCGAGTACTTTCTAATGATATGGGAATCCAGCACATGCTAGGCTTGATTGTCGTATTCTAGCAAAAGGTATAAGTGACCACTTTCGATCACCTTTCCCGCATCATTTAAATTTTGACCTGTCTCAAGTTCTGGGATAGTCTGGATTTGTGCCGAAAATATAACTTCTTTCCGAAAGAGAGAATATATGTCTCCTCATTTCCCATAATTCCTCATTGTCGAGGGGGGAACAAAGTTTGGTGTCTACAGAATGCCCCTCTTTGGCCGAGACTGTGTAACAGCCGAAGGGCAAAGAAAAGAACAATAAAATTTCGTCACCCTAGAGCATGTACTGTCGATATCTTGCTCAGGAATAGCAGAGGTGCAATAAAAAAGGTGAGCGATTAAACTCTTATGGTAAAATTCGATGAAAATAAGAAATTAATATGATAGTATATCCAATTGACTAGTATCGATATATCATACCACTAGAACTGAATCATACATGAAATGTCCTAGACTTGGCCAAGAATGCAAGTATGAGGGAAATATCTTAAAGTATCATCTTCTAATGAGGAAGAGAATATATACCTGAGAGACAACTCACTGGAGAAATTGTAAGGATATCGTTCTTATAATGTACCTCAACCCTTCTGATCTAATTGACCTATTTGTAACATTTATTAATACTTCTGATCTTACTGATATCTTAACATGAAAATTGACACTGAGATTAATATTTTCCAATATTGTCATGGAAAATAAGGCTGAAATTGGCACTTTCTGGCACTTTTGTGGAGATGATATTCTTATTATATCATCCTGGAAATGCAATCAGCACTTTCTGGCACTGTTGCGGAAAAAGAATTTTCATATGCATCTTGGCACTGAAACGTCATTCTTATAATGGCATCTTGAAATGGAATTGGCGCTTTCTGGCATGGTTATAGAGATAATATTCTTATTATATCATTTTTATAATGCAAGTGGCACTTTCTGGCACTATTGTAGAAATGATGCTCTTTTCACCGCACTTTCACACTGAAGGTACACTATCGAGGATATGTCATTCTTATAATGGCATCATGGCATGGAATTGACACTTTCTGGTGCTATTATGGAGATGATATTCTTATTATATCATCCTTACAATGCAATTGGCACTTTTTGGCACTGTTTGTAGAAATGATGCTCTTTTCGCGTCACTTAAACACTGAAGTTGCACTTATGGCACTGTTGGGAAAACATCTTTATCGTAATGATATTTTGGTATTGGAATCAGCACTTTCTAACGCTATTGTGGAAATGTCATTTTTGTAATAGCATATCGACATTGAAATTTGCACTTTCTGGCGCTGTTGCAAAAATGTCTTTCTTGTAATGACATCTTGGCATTGGAACTGGCACTTTTTGGCACTGTTGTGAAAATGACATTTTTATAATGTCATCTCTACCTTCACTAAGAATTTATGGGAAAACGGTTTCTCCATAATTCTTCTATTGTGAACATAACAATTTGTTGTGGGATTGCAAGTACAAAGCTGAGGCACATGCATCCTGAAGTTTAAATGATGTGAGATTAATGATTGCATAGGCACATGAGAAATTAAGAGTTTGGAGTGATCAGGAGTACAAGAGTACAATGATGATCAAGAGATTGAGATGATTAATAGTACATGAATATAACGGTGATCACGAGATCGGGATAATTGAAATTATATGGATACGATTGTGATCATGAGATCAGAATGATTGGAAATACACAGGTATGATGGTGATCACAAGATCAGAATTATTGAAAGTCATGGATACGATTGTGATCATGAGATCATAATTATTGAAATTATATGGATACGATGGTGATCACGAGATCATAATTATTGAAAGTATATGGATACGATGGTGATCACGAGATCAGAATTATTGAAAGTACACGGGTACGTTGGTGATCATGAGATTGGGATGAAATTAAATGCTTAGGTAAACATAATCCTATGCACATGAGAGGGTTGAATGAAATCTTATGTAAAATTTAAAAATTTTCTCTAGAGATTCTCCATTTTCCTGCTTCTACACTTGTACAACACATAATCTTATAAAATGGTTAGCGCACAATTAAATATCTATGCATGATAACATCAAATGTGATGTTGTTGCCATCAGCCTTTGGTGAAGAAGGGATGATTATAACTTTATGATCAATTGCCATTTAAGGTCAGGAAATGAATGCTTATGCAATTTTGAAATTTTTATTTGAAAATTTACGATTATTTACATTTTAACTTAGCAAGGTAAAATTCCGAATTATCCATATCTCCGTCATCTGTGTGGGCTTGACATGTAAATTGTAATAATGCTTCCATTGATTTCTTTGTTCACTATACAAAATTAGTTGGATAGTTAAAGGAATGATTGGGAATAACAGGGTTCATTTTGTGATTTCATTATTAGTTATCTTCTTAGTAATTAGTTATCCATTGGTTTCAATATTAGTTCTCTTACAATAATAGACCATGATTTAATCATAAATTTAAAGTGTTTTTTTCATCAAATCTTGTCACTATAAGTTGTGAATGTAAGATTTCGTTATGGTTCGAGCCTAATAACAAACCGATCTAAACCGATATTAACCCGCTATTGAAAAACCGAAATAAACTGAAACCAAACCAGACCAAAATCGAAACTTACCAAAAACCGAAGTTTCTTAACGGATTGGTTTTGATCTCCCTCATTCCTAGACCAAAACCGATTCAACCCGATCGAAACCAAACCGAACCGCACAATTGACACCCCTACCAGACATGATCTCAGAAAATAAAACCAATTCCTCCTAGAACTAAATTACCAGGAAGGTTGGCATCACAATTGACTTTGTAAACATTAGGTGGAGGCAGCTCCAACAAAAGGGGGGAACTATGAAGAACCTGATCACCCTCTTGAGCAATTGGCCGCAAGATTCAGTTGATGAAAAACTAGAACCAACAACTAGGGTGCAAGCCAACTTGATCGGGAATGATGATCGAAGATATTATAATTGTAATTACAAATATAAAGTACCAGGTTAATCCTAGCTAGCTGGTGTTTAAGGTGCACGCTACTTAATCACTATCTATGCCACTTTTTATGTATTTTTAAAATCTCAATCTGTAGCTCTGTACACAACAATTCACAAATTTACTAACTAAGCCGATGCCTTTCTTAATTTATAGGCCAAGATCCTTGTTATTTATAAGGGATTGAGTTCTCTATCCAGCTGCATTAGTATACACTAATGCCTCCCTCAATCTCTCTCTTAGCATAATAGGGGACAAATATGTCATTTTCTAAGGAGAAGAGCAGAGAGATAGACACAGTGAAGTGCTACCGTACGCTAATAGGGAGGTGCTAGCATACGCTACATAGTGTGGCAATATTTTTCTCCCTATTTTTAATATCTTCATTACTATGAGATAAATCCAATTTTGGAATCTACTTTCAGCTCAAAACTATCATTTTTAGTATCTTCATTAATAGGGTTATTCTGATAGTGCTGACTCGTCGTATTCGAAGAGGAAGAATTGACGAGTCTTACAATAGTGACAAGGAGCAAATTTCTCTTCGCAGTTGTAACAAAATCCCTTGTCTCACCGCTGCTACAACTCTGTTGGAGTGAGTCGTTTGATCAGAATTCGGCTGGCCAAATGCGGAGAGCCGGGGGGGGGGGGGGAAGTATTTCTTGTATCGCTGGTTCTCGAGTTGGAATTTCTCCTCCCGAAAGTGGACGACGAAACATCGGTCGCCTTAACTCTGCCAATTTTGCCTCTTGAAGTCGAGCTAAACCCACTGCTTGGGACATCGTCGTCGGCCGGAATGCGAGAACCTTATTTCTGATATCCAGATATCCATTCGCAATCCAGATATAAAACAACTTACCATGAAGGAAGGTGGGATGGCAGTGGTTCAGTTGCCTAATGTCTCGAAGCGATTCTGATACACTGTCACTGTCGTCGTTTGAGCAAGTTAAGCCAAAGATGCCTGCGGGTCGTCGAACTCAGTAGGCCCAAATCTGACCTCCAAGGGCCTGGTGAATGCTGGCCATGTCGTAAATTGAGCAGAGCGGAACATCTACTGATACCATTGCAGAGCTGCTCCATCTATATGGAATGAGAAGACAAGAAAGCATTGATCGTCGGGGGTGTTGTGGTAGTAAAAAAACCGCTTGGCTTTAAAAATCCACCCACTCGGATCGTCTCCGTCGAAGCGAGGAAAATCCAACCGCACAAAACGCGTATGAATGGGAGCTACGAGTTGTGGGTCTACTAGACTTGCGGTTGAAGGTGTATTCAGTATACCCCAGTGAAGTTCAGGGTGCAGGGTGTAGAACAGTAAGGGGTGTAGGTCGAATCTCTGGACGCAGAGCGTTGATTCGTAACGCTTGTTCCAATCTTCCGTCGATGGCGGTCAATCTTACAGTAAGCTCTGAAATCGACTGTCGTTGATCGGAGAGGTCGGTGCGCAAGGACTTAAGGAGCTCCCCATGTGCCCCTGAGGTTTCCCCCAGCGTCTTCCTACCTTCGTCCAATTATGGGAGGCTAGTTCCTTCAGCCATGGTGTTTATTTTCACACACTCAATGGAAGCACCAATGTTACGTACGTAATCTGGAAGTTTGCCATCTTTGAGGGTAGCTCCTCCTAGACACAGAAGAAGAAGGAAGGAGATGAGAGAAGAGGGGAGAAGATAAGGGGAGAATAGTGATTTTTCATTTTTTCATTCTTTCCACGACATGCAATATATAACGGGTTGAAATCGTCTGCAAATCCGATCTCGTACAATTCCGTGCAATACCACCTTCAAGCGGTGTCACGTGTGTTAATACCAATACAATGATCCAGATCTGGTACAACTAATAAAATATTAAATCAGTGAAGAGGCATTTAAATCAAATCTAGACCATTGCATTGGTATCAATACACGTGTCACCCCCTGAAGGTGGTATTTCACGAAATTATACAAGATCGAAATTACAAACGATTTTTTTCCGAGTCTCTTTTGATTACCCTGACACTGACACCTTACAAATTGGGCCCACTACTATAGGATCATAACATAATTGATATGCTCATGCTACTCCATTGCACATTGTCCTTAAGGCCTGCGGGTCGTTCAGTTTGTCTTGAGGATCTACGTGTCATTTCTGCTATTTGAATTCCTTGCCCACGTCCTTTGCTGAGGTGTCCTCTGTTGCCTTCGTATTAGATGGGTTCTTTGAAGCAACGGAACTGAGGTCTAGGAGAAGACAACATCATTTGCCAAGACCTTAATCAGATGTCAATGATGACATTACTGTGGAGAAACAATCTTCCACATCTGATTATTTGGTCAATCCTCTTGTCTATACCGTCCTCACGAAATAGATATGGTGAGATTTGAAAGTTCCACCACAAATATATGGTGAGAAAAAGGTAGTAGAGAGCCATTCCCATGAATAGTGCACGATTTCCACAATTTTGGTGGGATTTTGAGAGAGGGTAAGGGTGGAGAACACATTGGTAGATAAGGAAAATTTGAATTGCAAAATATTGTCTATGAACTTTTTTTCCACCACTGCCAATCAATCACTTCACCTTTTTTTATGTTTTTGAAAAAGATTTGACAACTTTCTTATCCCTTTATTCCCATCCCAGCAAAACATTAGAAACAAAACAAGCTTTTAAGGAAAATAATTGCATTACCTCCATCCATAGATAATGACATACTGTCAATGGGGTGAAAAGGCCTCTAACGACATTTCTATAATATCACTTATAGAAATGATAGGGTGACATAGCAACGGTCTCCGTGACCTAATACTAGTTCAAATATTCAAAGATGCTAATTGGTAGTTAGATACTCGCATTCTATGTATGTCAGCTTTGAAGTGACCAACAATTTTAGTTTTAAGAAATTAGAAACAATTTGGAGATGGCTTTTTAACCAAAGAAAAAGTAAGTTTCGAGATGGTTTGAACTTCGAAGCTGTCATGGAAATCACCTTTACCCTTTGCCCTTTCCCCTCTTCCCTATACGTCAAAATACTATTAGATATTCTACATATTTTAGTCTGTAGTCTTACATTCTATAATATTTTTCTGGGAAAGCAACTTAGTTTGGTCCAAGGAGCACACCGAGTCCACATTTCTCCACTTGGTATTGCAATGGTGCCCTTGTGCATTGTTTCAATAACCACTTGTTCCAAAATTACATTCATAAATATGGATATATAAATTGTATGTATCCCTTTTGCCAAGATGAAACTACTAATCTTTTGAGACAAGACACCTTCTCTAATAGGACAAATAAAAAATAAAGGCTATCTACTTGTAAAGTTTTGTTTTATAGGAGTCGTAAAGTTTATATATATATATATATATATATATATATATTTATATATATATTTATATAACGAAAGTGTACATCTTATTACAATGAAAGAGGTAAATTGATTATCCCTTTACCCAATAAATAATAATAATAATAATAATAATGATTCTCCCTTGTCTTATTCCTGTATGTTTTTTAATTGAAATAAAAGAGAATTTTCAAAATAATTGGAGAATGACTTGACAACATGTCATTTTTAATAGTTATCATTGTCTTACAGATTCTTTCAAGTGCACATGTAAAAGGAATCTCTACATAAAAGGTTTTCACATTATTATTATTATTATTATTATTATTATTATTATTATTATTATTATTATTATTATTATTATTATTATTATTATTATTATTATTATTATTATTATTATTATTATTATTATTATTATTATTATTATTATTTAGAAAATTCACATTATTTACAACAAACTAAATCAACGGAAACTCAAATTTTGTGAACACTTTGGCTCTGTTAGTTTTGACGAAAATAGTGGGTAAAATAAATTTTACCATAAAATATGATTTTCTACCATTTGTTTCGTAGTCTAAAAATGATCAAGAAGTAAAGTTTTACAAAAGTTATGCATATACTGGAAAACCACCTGAAAAATTTTACGCCCAAAAGCCTATAAAATAACCTATAAAATATAACCTACAATACTCGATAAAGCCCGAAAGAAGTATTCTCTCCCATCGTCTTCCCGATGCGCTATCTCATCTTCCCCAAGAACTCCACATGTGGAGGGAAGGGAGAGAGTATGGTACTTGGTGCTCCTATTCACGAAACTAGACAAACATATCTTTGATGAACTTTGAGCACACTTCCTTGCTCAATGAAGGTTTAGAAAACCTAAAGAAACTAGTTGTCGAAACAAACAGAGCCTTTGCAGACAATATCATGTACTCTGTGAAATTTAAGCTTCAAATTATTCATATACAATATATATGGTTCAATTAGTCAAGTTAGGTCAACATTTTGATCAATCGAAAATAAAAGGCAAAAATACACAATACAATCTCTGTGGGACGTATGACTAAGTTAGGCATATGACAGCTCTTCTTGGTCGCTTATATATCCAAAAATTATGTGTAAATACCCAATTTTGTCACCCTCCCCCGGCTATGATGATTTACAGGATGTGGACGTGATCTGTGCTTTCCATCAATGGAGGGGATGACTTTCTCAGGCAACTGGAATCTGACCGCTATCCCAAAACCTAGACCCCAAAACCCCAAACCCTAAAACTAAACCAGTCCATGGGGAGATGGAGTTCAATTATAGCATGTCATACTAAGAAATCAATTCCAAATTCTCTCCCAATAGTGTGGGAACAACATTTTCAAACATCCACGAGGTTGAGGTAGGGAAAAAATCCTTCTTCAGAAACTCTCAATTTTTTCAAGCAGAAAATGGGATCAATAAATGTACTGATGGATAGTACTTGGAACCACAATTCCAACGATATATGATGAGCTAAAATCAGACCACCAGATCTCCCGAAATCATCTCTGGAAGTCGGGGATACTATAAGTGGCTAGATTGACATCTGGAATATCCCTGGAATATTATTTCTTCTCGTTGCACTTCAAAAAAGTAGCATTCACACGAAAAAATGGTAGGGCCATGCCAAAACTTGCTACCTTGAAAATTGACGGCCATTGCAAGTGCCTCGTAATTGTTGTAGGTCCAAAACTAGCAACCCTGCAAAATTTACTCATTTTGGGACTGAAAGTCTATAAATAGCCCACTATTCACCCTTCCCAAGGCATGGAATGTCTTCCTACCCCATCCCTTGAAAGTTACCTCCCTTTTAGTGTATTTTTTCCTATAGAGACTGTCTCAACCCCCTTTTAACCCAAGATCTAGTACTTGCAAGTTGAACCTTTGCCAAAGTCCTAGCCTAGGATCTTGCCCTTGCAAGCTGAACCTTTGCCGGAGTTCTAGCCCAGGATCTAACCCTTGCAAGCCGAACCATTGCGGAATCCTAGCTCAAGATCTAGCCCTAGTAAGCCGAACCTTTACTGGAGTTCTAGCTCAAGATCTATAAGCCGAACCCCTACTAGAGTCCTAGCCCAAGATACCGCCCTAGCAAGCCTAACCTCTGCTGGAGTTCTAGCCCAAGTTCTAACCCTTACAAGTCAAACCTTTGTCGAAGTTTTAGCATAATACCTACCCCTTTACAAGCCAAACATTGCCCAAGTATCTAGAGGAGTTGGAAAAGGTTACAAGAAAGTCGGAGCTTCCGAAGAAACAAGGCTAGTGATCAAGACCACTTCTTCTAAGCTGGGAGAACACTAGAGACAATCCAAATCTACTTCAATCGAAGCCCACCCCTCTTGACCCGAAATAGGTGTCAAGCTCAGGTATTATCCCCCGGCTTAGTAGGTAGAATGTGGACTCTTAATTCACATGTGGTAGTGTACATAGTACTATAATAAACAATTTATCCACGCATGTGACATAGGATTAATTATGGGAGAATGTTCATTTTATGCATCTAGTAGTAAGGCAGTCGAACTAGGTGGAGTGGGTGCCTTATACCATCCTGGATCCATAACCTGACACTTACCCATATCTCTGGATCATACCAATTTTTGGGTCATTTCCTCATGGATCAGGTCCACCCATCGGTTCCTAGACCATAAACCCTAGATGGCGATTCCAAACCTTAAATATCATGTTTCCCAATCCCTGACATTGGACCATCATCAACAATCCCTTAGAAAATGTGACCCTTCCCTCTTAAGTGGGGTACATGTAAGATGGCTCCTATGAAATAGGCTCCCATGTATCTCATAACAAGGATGCGACGATGTGGAGCCCATGGATGCTTGAGAGGGGGTCCAAACGACCAGATTACTACCCCTATAGTGGCGACTCTGCTGGGGACTCATGTCAAGCTTCAAAAACTAGATGCTACCTTTAAATGCAAGAACTTTCTCCCCACACTATTGCTTGCTTGAAAACATGTTTGGCTAACCTATGTTTGTAATTGTATGTAGTAACCACATCATACATCGTGCTGAAGTGAAATAATTTGATGAGGGTACTCCCTGTAGTGTAGCACCCTCGGGGGAGGTCCGTGCATGACATACTAAGCAATCTGAGATCAAATGATAGTCGATTCCTATACAAGAATGTTTGGAATACTATCACATGGCGAGGATGTCCATTATTGTGCCAGCACCCTTGGGGAGTGTAGACACCCAATTTTGTCACCCACCTAGGCAATGATTACATACAAGGAATAATCGAGGTTTGTGCTTCACATCGGAAGGGAATCTGGGCCTTTGGTGACGATTCAAGTGACGACAGTAACTTGAGAATCAACCCTAAACTCTAATCCTATTTGGAACTTGGCAATGGCCCGATACAACCCGAAACCCTAATTCGGCTATGGGCCAATTTTAGACCTGATCTTGTGGCACCCGATATTAGCATGTTATATATTGACGAATTGGTTCTAAGTACTCTCCAATATGGCATGAATAAGGATTGTCGAAAAAACCCCCAACTGGAAAAAGGGTAAAAGTCTCCCCTTTTCTATTCTCGATTTTTCAAGTAAATAAAGAGCTTGAAACCCACACGATTGGACAGTGCTCGGAAAGACGATTAAGATAATGTATCGCATGTGAAAATCAAACCACCGGATCTCCTGGAATCGAAACTGGGATTGACGGGCTCAATCTCCCCAGGACCTGCCATTTTTTTGTGGGCCCACAGGGCACACCCACGGGTCCGCCAGCATAGCCACAGGTCCACAAGTACCTTGCCACAAAAGGAAAGCTAAAAAAAAATAAAAAAAAGTGAAAAAAATGAAAAAAAAAATCCTTTATTAAAATACATGTTTTGGAAAGTTTTGGGATGGGTCCTCCAATATTTTGATGGGCCCACCAATTTCAAATAAAAAATGGAAGAATTGTACATTTGAAATATGGGAAAATCCACTTTTGGAAGGTATTTGTGACAGACGAGTGGGAGCGTCCCTTTTTGGATGGCAGGCCTGTGGACAATTTTGAGACCCGTAAGGGGGAGGGGTTGACACTTATAAATAGTATCTTACTCTCCACCAAAAAGACACGAACAAAAGGGGGAAGAGAGAGAGAGAGAGAGAGAGAGAGAGAGAGAGAGAGAGAGAATAGAAGAGAGAAGAGAGTAGGAAGAAAGGAAGAGGGGTGAGGAAATTCCTCACCTCCCACCCTCAAGGAGTGCATCAAAGCCTGAAGAGCTACCTAATACCTAGATTCCCCGAAGATGAGAAGCAAGCAGCCAAGGTTAGTCCCATCTAAGCAACGGATCCTCACCAGAGCGCCAAAGCATCAGTCGGGTCTGTCCCCTCTTAACCCGGAATAGGGGTCAAGTTCAAGTATATTTAATAGAGTAGCCATAATGTAGATCTTACATTAAATACAGCATGTGTATAATATTGTATATAAGTATTTAATCATACATGTGGGTTAGGACAGAAAAGGGGAATATTCAAAAACCAGCATCTAATAGGAAGACCGGTTCAACCAAGTGAAGCCGATGCCTAACACCTTCCCAACTTCATAACCTGGTACTTACCGTAATCTCCGGATTAGACCGAGTCAATCTCAGGTCCATGTCAATGGTCGGGCCCACATCCTGGGTCCTAGGCCCTAACCCTAGGTGGCGACCCAAATGTTCATATTTTTATTCTTATCAGATACCCAAGGCAGATAGCCCTGTGAAATAGGCCCCCCACGTGTCTTCGAGTGTGGACGCGGCGACGCGGTGGCCCACAGAAGTGGCTTAACCACCCCTTTCACAATGGTGACTCCATTGGGGACTGCCAAACTTTCGATATTAGATGCTACTATTAAATACAAAAATATTCCCCTTATTGTATTTGTATGAAAACATGTTTTTCTAACTAATGTTTGTAACTGTATGCGTTAATTGCATCATGTATCATCCTCGAAGTGAAATTATGTGGCGAAGATACTCCTTGTCATGCTCGCACCCTTGGGGAGGTCAGTGCGGGTTAGTGCACGATATACTAAGTATTCTAAGATCACATGATACCCACTTTCTGTACAAGAATGCTTAAAGCACAATCGTGTGGTGAAGATGGCCATTATCGTGCCAGCACCCTCGGAGAGGTCCACGTAACTTATGACATTCTGAGATCATACAGTAGTACTTTTTGCATTACACTTTTGCACACACCCACAGCATGATTCCATCCACCCCCGCAGCTAGTTGCTTAACCTCGTGAGTAGTCACGATAGTGGGCAAGGACGTTACCCCCTTGATACTGTACCTTTTGGTATATTAAAAGGATCACATAACTTGAGTATATAGATCCTATTGGGTTCTATTGCATCCACTGCATCCTCGCATCATATAGGAAATAGATAGAGAAACCTTAGGAACGCCACAAACTAACTAAGTAGACTTGTTTGAGACCTAAGTTAGAGTGTTCTTATGATGTATTCAAGTTAGTGGGATACACTATCTCTCGAGTGGGTTTTTGGTTAAGGATTCTTTCCCGAAAATAGGGAATGATACCTCGATGGTTCGGTAAGTATGATTAAGCGGTGATTCCCATCAAATCGTACAGTGTAGACACCAAATTTTGTCCCCCCTCAGCAATGATGAATTATGTGAAATGAGGAGACATATATTCTCTCTTTCGGAAAGAAGTCAAATTTTTGGCACATATCCAGATTATCCCAGAACTTATGATCGGTCAAAATTTAAATGATGCGGGGAAGGTGACCGGAAGAGGTCACTAATACCTTTTGCTAGAATACGACAATCAAACCTAAAATGTGCTCGATTCCCGTATCATTGGAAAGTACTTAGAAATACGGTTTCATCGATATCTTGTATGAAAAAAAAAAAGGATACCCAGGTGTGCCATAATACCTACATGAACTTTGAACCAGTTAAACCAAAATAAACCAAACCATACCAAACCCTGAACCATTGAACCAAACCAAACCAAACCAAACCAAACCCTGAACCAAACCAAACCCTAAACCAGACCCTGAACCAGACCAAACCCTAAGCTAGACCAAACCTTGAACCAGACTAAACCCTAACCCAAACCAGACCATACCAGGCCAAACCCTGAACAAAGCCAAACCCTAAACCCGAACCAAAACCCCTAACCTAAATTAAACCCTAAACCAAATCCTAAACCCGAACCAAAACCCTAACCTAACCAAACCCTAAACCCGAACAAAAACCCCTAACCTAAGTTAAACCCTAAACCCTAACCAAAACCCTAGCCTAAATTAAACACTAAATAAAATCCTAAACCCAACCTAAACCTAAACTTGAACCAAACCAAACCACCCTAGACTAAGCCCTATCTTGCCGAACCCTATCTTGCTGACCAACCTGCGTGATGAGATTTCCACCAAAGGCTACTGCCGCCCAAGCTAGGGAGTAGCCGCCCAGTCTAGGGGAGTATCTAGAGGTGTAAGAGGGTGCCACAGGGTATTTCAAAGCCTCACAGGGTGCCATGTACTTTTTCAATGCGTAATGGGGTGACACGTATCTTTTTCACCACAGAACGAGATGACACAGGGTGGGATCCGTGTAAGACCTTACACATCCGTGTAAGGCCTTACACGGATTTGTAAGGACTTACCAAATCCGTGTAAGCCCTTACACGGATTTGAGAGGGGCTTACACAGATTTGGATCTCTTTTAGGCTTTTTACACCACTACCCCTCCTCCCCTCCATATATAGTCACCCCGGGTCACTGTAAAACCCCATATAAAAAATAGGGGAGAACCCCTGAAGAATGTTCCAGAGGCTTTACAAAAAGAGAGAAAAAAAATAAGAAGAGAGAGAGAGAGAGAGGAAAGAAAAAGAATAGACCGAGTCGAACTTATTAAAGTTGACGGAGTCCACGTCATCCATATCAGGTTAGTACTGAACTCCTATTCAATTTCTTTTTATTTAAATTCCTGATTTGATTCCTACCCTAGAAATACGATGCGGAAGCTCTACCCGAAATTCCTGAGCTAATTTCAACCCTAGAGATACGGCGCGGAAGCTCTACCCAAAATTCTTGAGCTAATTCCAACCCTAGAAATATGGCGTGGAAGCCCTGCCCAAATTTTCAGAGTTGGTTCCGATTCTAGAAATATAGTATGGAAGCCCTATTCAGATTCCCAGAAACCAGAATCCGTAGTCACACCCTAGAAAAAAAGCCTTGTCAACTTTCTTACCCAGGTGCTGAAAGTTTTTAATTTCCCTAAGAAAGAGAGAGAAAAAAATTGAATTGTTGCCCCTGAGTCGAGGAAAATTATCGAAAAATTCTCTATTTTTATCGGTCATTATCATGTAGATACTATATTGTAATTTCATTTGCCTCATTTCTGTGTATAATGTTTCAAGTGTTTATTGCATAAAATAATGATTTACTGTTATAGTTTCATGTATTAATTTTAGTATATGTTCATTAAATGTAATTCATTTCATCATTTCATGTGTTACAGCATGTGTTCCTCACATGAAATAACGATTATGATTTTCCTGTCATAGAGCCTTACACGTGTATGTAGATAAGATAATTGTATTTTTCATTATTTTATATAAATTTTATTATTTCATGTGGAATTCTTTCAAGCAAGTTTATGTATATATGTTTGCGTTATTTCATGTAATATGACTTCTATGCTAGCTTAGACTGTTAAAATTCTCGGGGGAAAATATTCGAAATCCAAGCTTCTGGTAAAAAGACCGAAAATTTCGTGCGAGGTGGGTGCCTAACACCTTCCCACACTCGTAACCTAACATGGACCCCTATCTCTGGAACATACCAAAGTATGAAGTCAAATTCGGGGGTTCCTTCCTTTCACAGAAATCTAACCCCCTATTAGAGTTCAATCTCTCGATCGAAATTGGGCTCCACCATAGGGTTTTAGGCTCTGAATCCTAGATGGTGACTCCAAACATCATGCTTCCCCCATCTCTGGTTTAGTCACCAAACCATGTTTTGGAGACCATTCAATACATTTACCCCTGCTAAGGAGACCAGAGGTGAGAAGGAAGAAAAGAGCGAAAAAAGAAAGAGAGAGCAAAAAGGTATTTTTCCTTACAGTGGCTACTCCACTGGGGAATGTCAAACTTTCTATACCATAAGCTTATAGTGAACGTTAGAATTTTTCCCCCATATCATTATTATGTGTAAACATGTCTGTATATTGCTTGCTAACTGCATTATGCATCGTGTTCGAAGTGAAATCAGTTAACGAGGGTACTCCTTGTCATGCCCGCACCCTAAGGGAGGTCAGTGCACGATATACTAAGTACTCTGAGATCAAATGATGCCCACTTCCTACATAAGAGTGCTTGAAGTGAAATTAGTTGACGAGGATGGTCGATATTTTGAAACCCTTAGGGTGGTAGAACTTGTTGGGCCATTCTGAGATTAACTAATGGCCACCTTCTGCACTACACTTGTGCACACACTCACTCATGGATACACCTACCCCTGTGGTTAGCCGACTGAACCCATGTAATGTCATGGACAATCACTGGCGAAGTCACACCCCTTGATACAATACCATCTAGTATATCAAAGGAACCATGTACCCATGATTCACTTTCAGTGATAGGTATATCGGTTTTGCCAAGGGTAACCTTATTCTATCCTACAGCCTTACCCATTGCATCGCATCACATAAGAACTAGACCATTAAAAAACTAGGGTACGCCACAAACTGATTCAGTAATTGTTTACGGTTCAAGTTAGAACCCTTCTAGCTTGTTTCATCTGGGGTGAGATTTTTCTTGTATATGTTTAAACCTGATGTGTTCTTTGACAATTGAGAATTGGGAGATGCAACTATATTGGTTTTGGTTCACGCCACCGTGCTTATGGGGTGATTCCCCCTTCACCACATTATATTAGCACGTGTTCCAAACTAATAATGTGTCATATAACCAATCCCAGAGTCAGTAATAATTAGGTATTTCCATGCTACAGGAGAAACAAAATACCTATGCGAAATCAGCTGCGAGGTTGTTCTTGTGTGGACTAACTTGTTTGTTTTCCCACACAATAATTTATGTTTAAATTGGGCCCTAAAAAAATTGTCTGAATACCAACTGAAAATTGGGCCAAAGTTAGACACTTATTATCGAGGGGGAGTAATTTTGTGTGCGCATCATAAAAAAAAAATCAAAAAAAAATATATAAATATAAATCTAAAATTTAAATTTCTTGGTTTAGGTCAGACACGATTCCACGTCAAAAAAATTCCCCGCTGTCTATGTGGGCCCGTCAAGATAATTGTTTGATCCGAGTCACCCCTGAGAAGTCCTTACCAATGGTGAAATTTATTGTTCAACTCACGCCACCAAGTTCACCTAGTTCAGCATCGTCTAAACAGTCGGTGAATATGGATCCAGTTAGTGGAAGTAAACCAGATGCCCAAGAGAAAAAGAGAGTGGATATGATGCAGTTAGAGTTGGAAGAGTTGCATCACTTATTCAACCAGCTTACTAGTGCCAAGTAGCCTCAGCAACAAACTGAACCTATTTTAACCCCATGAGAATAGGAATGGACCAAGATGGGGTCCAATGCACCTCGTATCATACCGAGGCTTGTGGTCAAAGATGATGAAGAGGAAATTCGACCAGATCTTCCAACTGAACCTCCTGAAACTAAAAAGGAAAGAAAGATGAGGTAACAAGTAGAAATACTTGAAAAGTTACTGTAAAAGGGGAAGGCCGTAGACACTCAAGCCACAGAAACTGATGAGATGGTCCTTTTTTTTGGAGCTCGAATTTCTGAGAAATTTGAATGGAACACTAATAAGTTTAATGGTAAAGGTGACTCAAGGGCACACTTGAAGGTCTTCATTAATATTTCTAGATCATGGGGATTTACTGAAGAACAAAGGGGGCAAGCATTTTTTCTTACTCTTTCAGGCCCAGCTCTTTGTTGGTTAACTCAGTTAGACCCTTCCCAGACTTAGAATTGGTCAACGATCATGAAAGCATTAACTAAGCAATATTCTTATAACACTGAACTAGATAAAACTTGACGAGAGTTAGAAACTGTTCGATAGGCTCCAAGTGAGGGTTTCACTAAATTTCTCCTAAGGTTTCGAGATATGGCAGGCATAATGGCATCTCGACCTATTGAAAAAGAACAAGTTAAAATGGTCCTAGAGAACTTGGCAAATCCATACTGTGATATGTTATACAGTCAACACATTGAGACATTCTCAGCGCTGCTAGCAACTGGAAGGAGGGTTGAAAACCGTATATTCAGAAAATCACAACATCATGGAACTTCTCAAAGTCATCATGAACAAGGAAAAATCCCAAGGCCAGACCAGTACTAAGATCAAGGGCTAAATTTGGTGGGCCAGAATCAGAAACCTAGCATAGATCAAGTCACAACATCTCCTCCAACTATGATACAGCCCGGCTCGTCATTAGGACAGGCTTCGAAGCCTCATCGACAGTTCACCGATTTGGGCATAGCTAGATCTTTAGTATATGCTGAATTGAAGAAGGAAGGAATTTTGAGCACATTTCATCCCCGACCAGTCAAAAGCTCCTTTCCAGAGTGGTATGATCACAATCAATTCTGTGACTATCACACCCAAGAAGGGCACCCAACTGATGAGTGCATCGCACTCGGGCATGCGATACAGGATCTTTTGGAAGATGGAACTCTTGAACTGAACAATTGAGCAATGACCTGATGTGGTAATGATGTTTGAATAGCTGAAAAAGGAAGAAGAGCATAACAAGCACATCAGAAAAATGAATAAAAGAATGCTACGTTTAGAGAGAGACCGTTGTCGAGAGAGATTTTTCTTTCCTTCTTTCTTTCCAATGTAGGAATCTTGTTTCTATCAATAAAGTTCAACTTTCATTTCAACTTCATTTCTGTCTTCTTTCACTCTTTTATCATGATCAAGAGTGTCAAAGTCTTCATGATAAAGTTCTTGAACTTTCCCATACATCTATTCCCTTTCCAACGAGCACGGAGCCTAGAGGAATCCTAATCTTAGTAAGTCTGCCAAAGGAGGCCATCTTTGGCCACCAGTTATCCAAAAAAAAAAAAAAAAAAAACCAAGACAACATACTCCGCTAGTCTCCCTGTTGAGCCTTAGCCTTTTCTTTGGAAAGCCTATCTCAACCCACCTATAACTCATCATCCTGAAACTCTTCTGTTTTGCATATTCCCCTTATCTTCTAGGGCCTGATCATGAAATATCATATCACTGGGGCACATAGAACAGTTCCCCATAAAAAGAAAAGGAAATTTGGAATTCCAAGTTGGAAAAATGCCCAATTTGGGCCATCTCCAAAGTAAGAGTTCCAAAAAAAAAAGAAGGAGAATGTATGATAGCCCAAAGTTGGGGCCTTTCCAAATTGAGACAAAAAAAAAATTTTGATTTCAGGAATCAAAATCCAGTGGTCTAAGAAAACTTAGAAGCTGTGGGTAAAATTGTCATTTACCTACTTGACATATGAAAGAATTCATCAAAGATCAGGTTAGGCCTTGGAAGCATTTTGAGCTTTTTCCATCCTTTGGATCCCGGCCCTAAACCCCATTACAACCTACTAAAGTCCTCCTGGACTGATTGTTGATAAAGATTCTCATCGACTTCTCTGAGCTTATCCGGCTATGATGGAACTTAATTATCAGGATTTGGCATCAAGTCATTAGTCTGAACTACGATAGGTCTAATCCTCATTTGAGGTACATAGGCAACTTAGCCACAAAAATGCTAAAATGCGACCACCCATTACTTAACATTCAATGTTCACAACTTTGTTTAAATCCTGAACTACATTTGACATGATTCCTTCTTTGGGGTACATAGGCATCTTGATGAAATAATAATCAAGTTCGGTCCTCTCACTCTCACAGTTTTTCAAATTATATCCATCATATATTTCTGTGTCAATATCTTTCTCTACATTGGTCTCTCAAAAGAACCGATGATGCAAGAAATAACAGAAAGAAGTTCATGATCAAAGAAATTTATTGCTAGTGACAGTATAATCGTGATAACTGGTCACTTCTGTGGATATAAAAAAAAAAAAAGTCTTCTACCAGGGGCATTTCTATTCTGAAAAATGAGGGAGGAAGATTTGTTGTTAGTAGGGCAATTTGCTGATTTAGGGGCACGTGATTTGTGAGAATTGACTTCTGAACATTGGAAGGTCCTAGCCTAAGAAGTGAAGCGATTATTGTAAAGTGAAAAGGCCAATATAGCTGGGGGCAAATGCCATGGCTATTACCTTACAAGTGTATCCTTGAGAAGAATGACCTGATCATCCCTTTTGTTCAGAACCAAGCTTAGTCATTAGCCCACATCATCCATCCCATTCAGTTTTGGTTCACCAGAAATACAAATCAATTTCTCTATTCATAACCTAATATTCAATGATTTGTAATAATTCCCCTTACAATAAATAAATTTTCTCACCAATATTGTGAAAAATGGATAGTCAGTTCACCAATTTATAATCTCATAATCATTTATTTTTTATCGGTTTCATTCGATTTGGTTATTGGTCGGTTTGGTTTGGACCGGTTTTCAACTGGACCCAACATATCTCAGTCCAAAACCAATCCAATAAGGATCGATTTGGTTTGGTTTGGGTTTTATCGGTTGGTTTTGATTGGTTTTATCAGTTCGGGCTAGGTTTTAACATCCCTAATGTCTGGACGTGATTTGCCATCTCCAAGGGAAATTATAACAAAGGGCTTTTATTTGGCTCATGGTGGAAGTTTACCTATAATGTGGGGTTTTAGCAATACTGCTAATCATCAAGCCCATTCTAAAACTCATGTAATTTCATGTTTGTTCCTAAGGAGATTAATAGCATAGCTGACTCCTTGGAAATGAGGGCCTCCTCTTGGACATGTTGGATAATTTGGCCCATCTCGAATCTGTGGATCTAGGATCAACTCAATTTGAACTTTCAATGCTTCAAGGGTACTTTTATAATTAGATAGCTTGATCTCAGTTGGCTATGAGAATGGATCTTCTACACATACCTTCATTTGTACGTAATGTGTCAGAGACAGACACTCTGTCATTTATAAGGTGAAGAGGGGTGTTTATCAAAGTAAAAAAGGATAGTTATTGGCCTTTGACACATATGTGTAAGTGAATGAAAAACTGAACTCTTTGGCCATGGGGTGCACGACATTTTTGCTGTATCCGAACATTTCAATCAAAAGTATGCATTTTTTCTGTATTTATCCAGAAAATCA
The DNA here is from genome assembly GCF_013358625.1 of Macadamia integrifolia. NCBI lineage: Eukaryota > Viridiplantae > Streptophyta > Magnoliopsida > Proteales > Proteaceae > Macadamia > Macadamia integrifolia. The sequence continues at coordinate 21,540,080 of NC_056561.1, read as the reverse complement.
GTTTAATACACATATTTTAAAGATAACCATAGGATACGCGAACAATCCGCGTATAATACATAGAATTCTTAAAAGACTGTTTAAACTTGCCCAAAAAAAAATAAAGAATTTTAAACCCAAATCCGACCCCTGCCTTCGCCTACCCCTTTCTCAAAACCGCCAAAATCAAAATCCTTCTCACGATTCCTTCAATCCCTTCACCTACCCCTTTCAACCCAAATCAAAACCCTTCTCACAGTCTCACTGCAAACGCTTGTTTGGCAAAAATTTCTCCTTCCTCCATGTAGTCTTCTTCTCTTCCAAATCAGTCTCTGCTCGCGGAGGGAGAGAGAGAGAGAGAGAGAGGGGACTTCCTTCGGGTTCATAAATCGTTTGGCCGTTTAGGAATCTTCACTTCGCTGGCTTGTAGCGCCGCAATATTTGCTCCATCTTGCCCGTACATTGCCATCTTGAACCGGAACAGCGGGGACTCGCAAAGTCCAAAGTAGTAGAGGTCACCATTAACAAGTTGCATTGAGGTTCGGTCTGTGCCTATGTGGTTTCAAAATCTGGATACTTGGAGAGAGAGAGAGAGAGAGAGATTTGTAGTTGTGCAACCTTTATTGTATGCATAAGAATAAACTGTTGTTGAAAAACACATCCCACTTCTCTCTTCGACTCTTCCCTTCTTTTATTTTATTATTTTATTATTTGATCTTTTTTTCTCTTTTCATTCTTATTACTGCCAAACAATTGGAATTCGTTCCTTTTCATTTCCTTTTTTTTTTTTTTTGACATCCCAACACAGCCTCAGGTAAATATTGATTCAAATCTCATTTAGGTGATTGGATATCATAATGTATATGTTATTATTATTTTTATTAGGTGATATATATTTTTGTAACATACTGAATTTTTACAGGGCAACCGTATTAAACGTGTACGATATCATTGTCGTACGTGTTTTATTGAGTCAAATTTTTAAAAAGTATTATTGTCGTTTAGTTTTTGTACATCTCTGTTACCGTATTATTTCCATTTCCAAACTTACTAACTATGGGTATATCCATTCAATTTAAAAAAAAAAA
>NC_056561.1:21536775-21538969 GCF_013358625.1 Macadamia integrifolia | reverse complement strand
AAAAAAAAAGATTTTATGCCCTAGTCATTCCCCATTTTTATTTAGATCATTCCAAGTTCTTACCTGATTTATTTCGTCTTGAATATTTGCATTTAATTTTCTACATAAATAGTATATAAAAAAATAAAAAAATACATAAAAAATATATATATAATTTTCACGGTGCCATGAAAGATAAGCTTTCCTTAAGTGTTCTTTTTTTTTTTCCATATGGCAGAAATATGAGGCTACTCTGAATGTTGAATCAATAATGTTTGTTTAGATATCCCACTCATCAAGTTTTAGACTCAAATTTAATTTTACACTCCTATGTGAATTGGCATGCATCCCATATATTAAGGGTGTCAATTCCAGGCCTGTCCCATTTACCTCGATTGAACCCGACCGTTTAAAGCCCAGCCTGACCTGTTTAATAAATGGGTGATCACAATGCAGGGGTGTGAACTGACAGGTGCCTGGCCGAGTTGACCGATTATAGGCCCGACCAAGCTTGTCTTGTTTACCCTGACCAATTATAGGCCTTTGATATTTTTAATATCTTGAAGATATGTTTTGCAACAAGTTTTTAAAGGGTTCCTTCAATGAGAACATGACTTAATGTTCAAATGGAAGTTCTCTTTTCGTGATGGAAGGTTTTTTGGCTTCTCAATTTAGATTTGTGTTGAAAAGGAACACATATGTGAGAATTGAGATAGGGTGGAAGGCCCATTTAGAGCCCGATCAAGGTCTGTTTCAAAATACCGCTAAGGCCTGGTTAAGCCCATTTTTTATTATTGCCTCAAGTCGATTATAAAATATATCATGCCCACCAAAGCTAAGCTCGTTTAGCTAAACGGGCATTCACAATGCAGCGCTTGAAAGTGGTCAAGCCTAGTTAAGCCCGATTGAGCTTGACCGAGTATGACCAATTGACAATCCTACCATATATGTCCCTGCATGTTACTCCAACCACAATTGTGCAATCTCTCGCGTTCTTAGATTTTCAAAGCTCCAATTTTTCTTTTGGCAAAATTCCATTTGGGCTGAAACTTAATAAGTGACCAAGGGACAAGAAGCTTATATATGTATTGACAAAATTAGGATGTCGTCCAACATGACACAAAGATGATCGTTTAAACCAAACAAATAAGATTGCTTGGCCAAACTAACCATATATACTATTTTCCATATAAAATTATAATATTTTATGTTAGAGATTTCGTCATTGACATTGTGTAGAGTACTAAATTATTATTATTTGCCCTCTTATTATAACACATCTTTTTCCCCCAAAGGGTTTAATCTTGTCATTTCTCACGTGTATTCAAAAAGTGCTTGAGACAATGATAATTCTTGAAAAAGATATAATGGTAATTACGATTTCAAATTATTTTGAATACCTTTTTTTTTTACCTTCGGCTTAAAAAACTTTGGGGAATAAAACAAATGGTAATCTAAAGAAGGGTATATGATCTAAATATGCTAATAGACATTTCATTCTAGTCCCGTTATGTATATATTTGGATATCCATAATATTTTCCAATCATCAGACTGAAATATTAAGAAATGTAAAACCAACCATATTTTTCCTGGATTAGAATTTATTAATGATGTGGCTGCTAGATGGACTTTGATCAACTCTAGTCCTTTTATAAAATTTTTTTGGGCCTTTGAAAAAAATTTTTTTTCTTAAGAGATAAAGAACCTGCGTGAGATATATTTATGTAGAATGCATTTTATGTGGTCAACTCACTAATATTTTATAAAAATGTGGTATCGGTTATGACTTGGTTGGCTATTTTATAATAAGGAAAAGGAAGTATGTGCCGCCCTTTTGCATATCACGATACATCCCTCTCGTATAATAAACAATGTAGCCCTCTCTCTCTCTCTCTCTCTCTCTCTCTCTCTCTCTCTCTCTATTCTACCCATGTCGGCCTTATGTGGACCCCATATAGATGATACCATTTTCTAAACCCTCATTTAGTATGAGATGCTGATTTCTTATTACATTAGCGTAGTAGGAAACCTCCCCCTTTATAATATTACTTCTTAGAATTCCATAAGTTTTCTTTTTTTGCTTGAGACAAATTATAATGAAAAATATTCAAAAAAATGTTGCAATATTTATTTAGCTAGATAAAGGCATTTTCCAAATACACATTTATTGCATCATTACTTTATCTTAATAAACAAACCATATGCAACTTTGTA
>NC_056561.1:21536637-21536755 GCF_013358625.1 Macadamia integrifolia | reverse complement strand
TAATAGTTTTGATTTCATGCTGCAAAGTTGTAGTAATGGTCTCAAGTTTTGATTCGAGTGGAATGGTTAGGGGCAGAGGTTTGTGTTTTATCAAATTTGTGAAGTATATTTTGTAAAT
>NC_056561.1:21530483-21536617 GCF_013358625.1 Macadamia integrifolia | reverse complement strand
CATCAGCATCTCTCAACCACAATTTGTTGAAGTTTGGTGTCCGCCCTCTATAAAAGGAGAAGCCTCTCTTCTTTGAAGGACACCGAAAAATAGAAACTGAAACTTTCTATTAAGTTTAGAAATCTTTCTTTAAAGTGTGTTTTTGAGTGTTCTGTAAACATTTTAGTGTGCTTTGTGAGTGTATTCGAAGAAGTCTGTAATCAAGTGTTGTTTTCTTCCATCATCTTTTGTAAGCTCAACATCTTAATGTAAGTATACTACTACGTTTTGATTGTACTCTTCTTCTGTATTATGCTTGCTGTTAAGAAATTAAAAGAGAAAATTGTTTTCATAGATAGTTTAATTGATCTTTCTTATGCCTATTTAGATTTTTATATCTCTTTATTTGCTGAAAATCCAGACCACTTCTCCACCCTACACAGGTTAGAAACCTTAGAAATTCTAAGGCTTTCACAAGAAAGGAACAAGTGTTATGAACTCCCAGCTTCCCTTACCTAAACTCTGATCGGAGATCTCCTGGTAGTATTTGGTATCAGAGTTTGGTTTGGTTTGGTTTGGTTCAGGGTTTGGTTTGGTTTGGTTTGGTTTGGTTTAGAGTTTGGTTTGGTTCAAGTTTTGGTTTGGTTCAGGGTTTGGTCTGGTTTGGTTTATTCTGGTTTGACTAGTTCAAAGTTCATGTAGGTATTATGGCACACCTAGGTATCCATTTTTTTCATACAAGATATCGATGGAACCGTATTTCTGAGTACTTTCCAATGATACGGGAATCGGGTACATGCTAGGCTTGATTGTCGTATTCTAGCAAAAGGTATTAGTGACCTCTTCCGATCACCTTCCCCGCATCATTTAAATTTTGACCAATCACAAGTTCTGGGATAATCTGGATATGTGCCAAAAATTCGACTTATTTCCGAAAGAGAGAATATATATCTCCTCATTTCACATAATTCATCATTGCCGAGGGGGGACGAAATTTGTGTCTACATTGTACGATTTGATGGGAATCACCGCTTAATCATACTTACCGAACCATCGAGGTATCATTCCCTATTTTCGGGAAAGAATCCTTAACCAAAAACCCACTCGAGAGATAGTGTATCCCACAAACTTGAATACATCATAAGAACACTCTAACTTAGGTCTCAAACAAGTCTACTTAGTTAGTTTGTGGCGTTCCTAAGGTTTCTCTATCTATTTCCTGCATCATGCGAGGATGCAGTGGATGTAATAAGACCCAATAGGATCTATATACTCAAGTTATGTGATCCTTTTAATATACCAAAAGGTACGGTATCAATGGGGTAGCGTCCTTGCCCACTATCATGACTACACACGAGGTTAAGCAACTAGCTGCGGGGGTGGATGGAATCACGCTATGGGTGTGTGCAAAAGTGTAATACAAAAAGTACTACTGTATGATCTCAGAATGTCATAAGTTACATGGACCTCTCCGAGGGTGCTGGCACAATAATGGTCATCCTCACCACACGATTATGCTTTAAGCATTCTTGTATAGAAAGTGGGTATCATGTGATCTTAGAATACTTAGTACATCGGGCACTAACCCGCACTGACCACCCCAAGGGTGCGAGCATGACAGGGAGTATCTTCGCCACATAATTTCACTTCGAGCATGATACATGATGCAATTAACGCATACAGTTACAAACATTGGTTAGCAAAACATGTTTTCATACAAATACAATAAGGGGAATATTTTTGTATTTAATAGTAGCATCTAATATCGAAAGTTTGGCAGTCCCCAGTGGAGTCACCATTGTGAAAGGGGTGGTCAAGCCACTTCTGTGGGCCACCGCGCCACCGCATCCTCACTCGAAGACACGTGAGGGGCCTATTTCACGGGGCTATCTGCCTTGGGTATCTGATAAGAATAAAAATATGAACATTTGGGTCGCCACCTAGGGTTAGGGCCTAGGACCCGGGATGTGGGCCCGACCGTCGAGATGGACCTGAGATTGACTCGGTCTAATTCGGAGATTATGGTAAGTACCAGGTTATGAAGTTGGGAAGGTGTTAGGCATCGGCTTCACTTGGTTGAACCGGTCTTCCTATTAGATGCTGGTTTTTGAATATTCCCCTTTTCTATGTCCTAACCCACATGTATGATTAAATACTTATATACAATATTATACACATGTTGTATTTAATGTAAGATCTACATTATGGCTACTCTATTAAATATACTTGACCTTGACCCCTATTCCGGGTTAAGAGGGGACATACCCCGACTGATGCTTTGGCGCTCTGGTGAGGATCTGTTGCTCAGATGGGACTAACCTTAGCTGCTTGCTTCTCACCTTTGGGGAATCTAGGCCTTGGGTAGCTCTTCAGGCTTCGATGCACTCCTTGAGGGTGGGAGATGGAGGAATTTCCTCACCCTTCTTCCTTTCGTCCTACTCTCTTCTCTCTCTTTTTCTCTCTTTCCTCTTCTATTCTCTCTTTCTCTTTTCCCCCTTTTGGACATGTCTTTTTGGTGGAGAGGAAGACACTATCTATAAGTGTCAACCCCTCCCCCTTACGGGTCTCTCAAAATTTTCCATAGGCCTGCCATCCAAAAATGGGATGCTCCCACTGGTCTGTCACAAATACCTTCCAAAAGTGGATTTTCCCATATTTCAAATGTACAATTCTTCCCTTTTATATTTAAAATTGGTGGGGCCGTCAAAATATTGGAGGACCCATCCCAAAACTTTCCAAATGTAGTTTTCCTTTTGTGCCAAGGTACTTGTGGGCCCGTGGCTATGCTGGCGGACCCGTGGGTGTGCCCTGTGGGCCCACAAAAAATGGCGAGTCCTGGGGAGATCGAGCCCGTCAATCCCAATTTCGATTCCAGGAGATCCGGTGGTTTGATTTTCACATGCGATACATTATCGGAATTGTCTTTCCGAGCACTGTCCAATGGTGTGGGTTTCAAGCTCTTTATTTGCTTGAAAAATCGAGAATAGAAAAGAGGAGACTTTTACCCTTTTTCCAGTTGGGGGTTTTTTCGACAATCATTATTCATGCCATCCCCACAATATTAGAGTACTTAGAACCAATTTGTCAATATATAACATGCTAATATCGGGTGCCATAAGATCAGGTCTAAAATTGGCCCAGAGCCGAATTAGGGTTTCGGGTTGTATCAGGCCATTGCCAAGTTCCAAATAGGATTAGAGTTTAGGGTTGATTCTCAAGTTACTATCGTCACTTGAATCGTCACCAAAGGCCCAAATTCCCTTCCGATGTGAAGCACAAACCTCGATTATTCCTTGTGTGTAATCATTGCCTAGGTGGGTGACAAAATTGGGCGTCTACACTCCCCGAGGGTGCTAGCACAATAGTGGACATCCTCGTCATGTGATAGTATTCCAAACATTCTTGTATAGGAATCGACTATCATTTGATCCCAGATTGCTTAGTATGTCATGCACGGACCTCCCCCGAGGGTGCTACACTATAGGGAGTACCCTCATCAAATTATTTCACTTCAGCACGACGTATGATGTGTTACTACATACAATTACAAACATAGGTTAGCCAAACATGTTTTCAAGCAAGCAATAGTGTGGGGAGAAAGTTCTTGCATTTAAAGGTAGCATCTAGTTTTTGAAGCTTGACATGAGTCCCCAGCAGAGTCGCCACTATAGGGGTAGCAATCTGGTCGTTTGGACCCCCTCTCAAGCATCCATGGGCTCCACATCGTCGCATCCCTATTCTGAGATACGTGGGAGCCTATTTCATAGGAGCCATCTTACATATACCCCACTTAAGAGGGAAGGGTCACATTTTCTAAGGGATTGTTGATGATGGTCCAATGTCAGGGATTGGGAAACATGATATTTAAGGTTTGGAATCGCCATCTAGGGTTTAGGGTCTAAGAACTAATGGGTGGACCCGATCTATGAGAAAAGGGCCCAAAAGTTGGTATGATCCAGAGATATGGGTAAGTGTCAGGTTATGGATCCGGGATGTATAAGGCACCCACTCCACCCAGTTCGACTGTCTTACTACTAGATGCATAAAATGAACATTCTCCCATAATTAATCCTATGTCACATGCATGGATAAATTATTTATTATAGTACTATGTGCACTACCACATGTGAATTAAGAGTCCACATTTTACCTACTAAGCCGGGGAATAATACCTGAGCTTGACCCCTATTTCGGGTCAAGAGGGGTGGGCCTCTATTGAAGTAGATTTGGATTGTCTCTAGTGTTCTCCCAGCTTTGAAGAAGTGGTCTTGATCACTAGCCTTGTTTCTTCAGAAGCTCCGACTTTCTTGTAACCTTTTCCAACTCCTCTGGATACTTGGGCAAGGTTCGGCTTGTAAAGGGGTAGGTATTATGCTAAAACTTCGACAATGGTTTGACTTGTAAGGGTTAGAACTTGGGCTAGAACTCCGGCAGAGGTTAAGCTTGCTAGGGCGGTATCTTGGGCTAGGACTCTAGTAGGGGTTCGGCTTGCAGATCTTGTGCTAGAACTCCAGTAAAGGCTCAGCTTACTAGGGCTAGATCTTGGGCTAGGATTCTGCAGTGGTTCGGCTTGCAAGGGTTAGATCCTGGGCTAGAACTCCGGCAAAGGTTCAGTTTGCATGGGCTAGATCCTAGGCTAGGACTTTGGTAGAGGTTCAACTTGCAAGGACTATATCTTGGTTTAAAAGGGGGTTGAGACAGTCTCTATAGGAAAAAAATACACTAAAAGGGAAGTAACTTTCAAGGGATGGGGTAGGAAGACATTCCATGCCGTGGGAAGGGTCAATAGTGGGCTATTTATAGACTTTCAGTCCCAAAATGAGTAAATTTTGCATGGCTGCTAGTTTTGGACCTACAACAATTACGAGGCACTTGCGGGGGCCGTCAATTTTCAAGGTAGCGAGTTTTGGCACGGGCCTACCATTTTTTCGTGTGAATGCTACTTTTTTGAAGTGCAACGAGAAGAAAGAATATTCCAAGGATATTCCAGATGTCAATCTAGCCACTCATAGTATCCCCGACTTCTAGAGATGATTTCGGGAGATCTGGTGGTCTGATTTTAGCGCATCATATATCGTTGGAATTTTGGTTCCAAGTACTATCCATCAGTACATTTTTTGATCCCATTTTCTGCTTGAAAAAATTGAGTTTCTAAAGAAGGATTTTTTCCCTACCTCAACCTCGTGGATGTTCGAAAATGTTGTTCCCACACTATTGGGAGAGAATTTGGAATTGATTCCTTAGTATGACATGCTATAATTGAACTCCATCTCCCCATGGACTAGTTTAGTTTTAGGGTTTGGGGTTTTGGGGTCTAGGTTTTGGGACAGTGGTTAGATTCAAGTTGCCTTAGAAAGTCATCCCCTCCATTGATGGAAAGCACAGATCATGTCCACATCCTGTAAATCATCACAGCCGGGGGAGGGTGACAAAATTGGGTATTTACACATAACTTTTGGATATATAAGAGACCAAGAAGAGTTGTCATATGCCTAACTTAGTCATACGTCCCACAAAGATTGTATTGTGTATTTTTGCCTTTCATTTTCAATTGATCAAAATGTTGACCTAAGTTGACTAATTGAACCATATATATTGTATATGAATAATTTGAAGCTTAAATTTCACACGAGTACATGATATTGTCTGCAAAGGCTCTGTTTGTTTCGACAACTGGTTTCTTTAGGTTTTTTGAACCTTCATTGAGCAAGGAAGTGTGGTCGAAGTTCATCAAAGATATGTTTGTCTAGTTTCGTGAATAGGAGCACCAAGTACCATACTCTCTCCCTTCCCTCCACATGTGGAGTTCTTGGGGAAGATGAGATAGCGCATCAGGAAGATAATGGGAGAGAATACTTCTTTCAGGCTTTATCGAGTATTGTAGGTTATATTGTCACACCCCGTTCACACTGAACCGGGCCAGTGACTGGGTTAACACCGGTTAACCCAAACCTGCCAGGATCATCTGATACTGTATTCCACCACAGCATACACACAACTAATAAAAACTTATCAGATCAGCGGAAGACTAGGTTTACCTGTGAATATTCCCATAATACTTGATACCCGAATTGTGATACAATAGTTATATACATGTGGGCCCGAAGACATGATATTTACACAATAAAAGTACAATTCACATATCAAGTACATAA
>NC_056561.1:21529598-21530463 GCF_013358625.1 Macadamia integrifolia | reverse complement strand
TTAGATCATACTGAGCACATTAAAATTTGTGTTCGCTTCAACTGCTGATCTCATCGACATGAAACGGGATATTTTCTTGAATTTTGATGTAGATTGATTCTGTTATATATATATATATATATATATATATATAATCCCTTAGAATTGTCTTATCCCCAAATTCCTATGTGACTGTTTGGGTGCCGCAATGAGTAACTTATGAGGTTAGCAAAACTCTTTTTTGAGAGTCCAATTCTTACACACTCGTTATAGGAAGCTTTTTCACACGCTTAAATTAAATGCCACCAAATGTCACATCGCAAATCAAATGGAGCTCAAATCTTGTGGAGGATAGTAGATCTGAAAGTCCCTTACTCTTTAGTGATTTTCAGGCCTCGTGGGAGTTTTCTTTGAGATAAAACAAAGCTCTAAAAATCTAAAGACTATGAGAAAGTGTATAATAATGATCAAAATACCACGTACATGGGATGCATTCTTAAACATAAGAAAATATTTGATTAAATTAGATTATAAAATTTGATTAATGATTAATCTAAATCATGATAATTTCCATCCCACCATTAAAATAGCCACATCATCAATCCACATGACAATATTTAAAGTGAGAAAATAGTTTTCCTCTTTTTTTACATACATATGAATATCACGCATGAGCATTAGGTCCATAACTACAGGCACGAATTTATCAATATTTTTTGGCTATTCAATTGTATCTGACGTGGAGGTCTTCTCAGCACTTGTCTTAGATGGGAACTTCCGCTTTTGTTTTAATGGTGTATTTAAGTAGCTTTCTGCTTTCCTCTTACGCTTATCCATTTCCTCTTTTGTAATACATTTTACAGTTTTATTTTCGTTTCTCGGACAA
>NC_056561.1:21506466-21529578 GCF_013358625.1 Macadamia integrifolia | reverse complement strand
GGATCAAATGGGGCTTTTCCAAACTCATTCTTCACACTTTCAATGTCTTATAGGATGGTTCTAACCTAGATCTAGGTTAGATTCAAGTGATGGGAAGCCATCTTACCTTCTTTGCTCAAGAACACCTTCAAAACCCCAAAATCACTTCAAATCTACAATGCTTCTCCAACCTTGTAAATACTTCTTCAAATCCTTCAAGATCACACATAAATCATCTATTAAACCTTAGATTCATCATTTCAAAGGGGATTTACAAGATCTCAAGAAACCCTACTCGAATCAAGGGTTTATAATTGGGTATGGTGAATGTTTAAGGAACCCAACTTTGCTTACCTCTACATGTAGATCTAGTGTTGAAGATCACTCTTTTGGCGCCGGAATGGGGAGATCGAGCCTCGGCGCCGCTGAAATCCTTCTCTTCTTCCTCTTCCTTCTCTTCCCTTCTTCTTCCCTTTCTTTTCTTTCTCCTCTTTACTATCCTCACCAACGTACGAGTGTCATAAATGAAAAGAAAAGAAAATCATAAATGTTATATATATACTTCTTAAATAACTAAATAGTTCATATGGATGGGTCACTCAAGTGGGTGGGTGCGCCCACCTGTCCGCCCACCTGAGGGCCAAAACTTGGGATTTTGACAGAGTTCAGGCCTCGGCGTGAACCCCACCCCTGGCATACGATGTAATATACGTAGACACCTTAATATACGACTACAATACCTGCTTTATCCGTACATGGCCTTATGGTAGGTGCATGTACACAGCTTGGGTACTCCCGTCTCTTCTGGCACTGACTCGGACTTGTCGGGCCAGCCGGTGTTTAAGGTCACCCTTGCCATCATAGTCCATAAGGAGCCCGCTCTAACTCTCTCCGGTTCGGGTCCTGCATAGTTAAACTGGGTCAACCGTGTAATCAGACCGGGTTTTAAGAAGTAGGGTATTACATATATTTTATAGGTTATTTTACAGGCTTTTGGGCGTAAAATTTTTCAGGTGGTCTTCCAGTATATGCATAACTTTTGTAAAATTTTACTTCTTGATCATTTTTAGACTACGAAACAAATGGTAGAAAATCATAATTTATGGTAAAATTTGTTTTACCGGCTATTTTTCGTCAAAACTAACGGAGCCAAAGTGTTCACAAAATTTGAGTTTCAATTGATTTAGTTTGTTGTAAATAATGTGAATTTTCTAAATAATAATAATAATAATAATAATAATAATAATAATGTGAAAACCTTTTATGTAGAGATTCCTTTTACATGTGCACTTGAAAGAATCTGTAAGACAATGATAACTATTAAAAATGACATATTGTCAAGTCATTCTCAAATTATTTTGAAAATTCTCTTTTGTTTCAATTAAAAAACATACAGAAGACAAGGGAGAATCATTATTATTATTATTATTTATTGGGTAAAGGGATAATCAATTTACCACTTTCATTGTAATAAGATGTACACTTTCGTTATATATATATATATATATATATATATAAACTTTACGACTCCTATAAAACAAAACTTTACAAGTAGATAGCCTTTATTTTTTATTTGTCCCATTAGACAAGGTGTCTTGTCTCAAAAGATTAGTAGTTTCATCTTGGGAAAAAGGGATACATACAATTTATATATCCATATTTATGAATGTAATTTTGGAACAAGTGGTTATTTAAACAATGCACAAGGGCACCATTGCAATACCAAGTGGAGAAATGTGGAGTTGTGGACTCGGTCTGTCTCGGTGTGCTCCTTGGACCAAACTATTAGTTTCTCTGCGCCACTCACCCTGCGTGGTCACTACTGTACTGCAACTTCCTTGAACCCAGAAGAAACTCTCTCAGATTCTGTCTTACTCATCAATCATTATCATATAAGCTTGAGATTTCAATTCTATTGTTTTGATTCTGTAAGTCCTTTTCTTATATTACTTTAACTAAATAGCTATCTTGAATGGGCTCGGTTCTTTCAATTGGGTCTCCTTCGTTGTTCTAGTTTCTCAACAAATAACACATTGAGAGGAGTTTGGAGGAAGACGAAGAAGAAGACATCTAACAACCTTGTGATTTTAATATTTCGTTTTCTATCTGTTGTTTTTTTTCTTCCTGTTCCTGTAGATTCCAGAAATGGAAGGTTCATTCAGAATATGAACTGTAGAGGAGAGAAAACTATGGATTCTTCTTCACGAATTCTCTGTTAAGAGATTGTTTTTTTATGGATTGTCTGCGTCCTTGCTCACCCTCTCTCTGGGTATATTCTTCGTCAATGGAGTCTTGAATCTTGAGGTACTACTTGGACTTCTTTTTTTAATTTTTATTTTCCTTTTCCATTCCTTTTCCCCTGCCGATGTGCGTTCTCCGCCAATAATAGACTAGGCTTTTGGCTTGAAGAGGGAATGTTCTTTTACATGAACTTTAATTTCTGCGACTGTTGAACACTACTGGGTATACGTATACAATGGAGTCTTGGAGCTACGGTTCTGAAGTGGGGAATGGTTTTCTCGTATCTGATGAGTTGATTTCACTTGCTGATGCTCGTAAGCGAAGTGGGAGAGTTGCGATGGGTTAGAACTCGAGAACCCACTGTAATTCTGAGAGCACCATGTTCGTCCCAGGTCGACTTACCATTGAAAGCCAGGGAGGATTCATGGAATTGGGTTTCCCCGAAATTACCATGAAGCCACTCCCTGACAACCCGATTGCAGGAGCGTTGGGTGGTCAGATTGGTAGCGCAAGAGTGGCTTACCCTCCTTATCTGGTCTCTCCGAAAGCGTTTTCAGAAGAGGATTCCAGTTCATCACGGTTCTCGAGCTCTGCAGTGGACTCCAGTAGTTGGGATTCGGCACCGATTGATTTGAAACTTGGGAGATTGACTGATTGCAGAGATGCACAGAAGGGTGGATCTTTCAAACAAACTCCTGTTATAAACTCGATCAGCTCATCTGACCCAGCAAAGAGAGCTCGCACTACGAATTTGAACTCTCAGACTCTCTATTGCCAAGTTCTGGGTTGTAACTTGGATCTCAGCTCCTCAAAGGAATACCACAAGAGGCATAGAGTTTGTGAGGCTCACACCAAAACCACCAAAGTTATCGTGAACGGCATCGGGCAAAGGTTTTGCCAGCAGTGTAGCAGGTCTGGTTTGTTTTCTTGGGAATTAAGCTTGAAGCAACTCTGAATTGCTTAAATCTTACATGCAAAAAGTTAATATTTTCTCCATGCCAGCCCATCTTTAAAATCATTTTTTTTTCATCATTCCTATCAGTTGCAAGATAGACTGGGGCAGAGGATCTAAAAATTTCTTCTGTATATTGGTGTAAAACAAGGATTAAAGTATCGGTATCGGTCGTCGTATCGGTCGACCAAAATTAAGATACGTATCAGAAGGTATCGTATCGTATCGGAGATACGCTAAGATACGCTAAAGATACATACATACATGGATATAAAACACATTTTTAAACACTTTTGCATTAAAAATTTATTAAAAAAAGCTATTGATAACATGTACTATGCATAAACACTAAATTGAGGGTATTGCACTAAGAATTCAAAGTTTGTAGTTGTCCCATAAATGTAAAATCCTTGTTCAAAACATTGATTTCCACTTTAGTTAGAGAGAAATATGGTTGGCAGTAACTTTGGAACAAAAACACCTCAAAAAATCGTGTTTTTTGAAAAAATACCCATCTTGGCTATTATATGACCGTAGCGCACTGTATCGGTACATACCAATACTCACCGATATGTATCGATACTCACCGATATGTACTAATCGATACATATCGATATTCACTGATATGTACTGATACTCATCGATATGTATCAATCGATATATATAAATACTCACCGATACGTACTGATACATACCAAAACGTATATTTCATTTTGATTTTATATTTTTCATAGAGTATCAGTACGTATCGATAGTGTATTGGTGCATATCGATATGTATCATAGGATATATATCGATACGAAAGGATTTTAAAAATTTCATGTATCGTATCGGTGTGTATCGTATCGGTCGACTAAATTTAAGATACGTATCGGAGGGTATCGTATCGGTATCGGAGATACTTTAAACCATGGTGTAAAATGTACATTCTATTAGATTTAGCTTGATACTCCTGAAAAGTTAATGTCATTCAACCCTGTAGGCTGTAAGTCTGTAACTTGTAATGTGAGATGCCATATTCCCCTTTCTCCTCTCGCCCCTCATTTTAGTTCTGTTGCATTATTAAGGTTTGTCATGTATATGGAAATTGATAAGGGTGCTGGGAACCAAATCACTGTTGGGAAAAGGCTAAGTTGTTGTTATTGTATAAACGCTAAGATTTTATGTTTTAAGTTCAAATAGAAATCATTTTAGTTGTAGACAGTGAGTACATTTCGTGTATGTTTCAGCTCATTGAAAAAAAATTGCTTAGTTCTAGACCTGATTTATATAATTTCTAATCCTTAATTTGTCAATCTTCTTTTTTCCCAGTTAAAATTGGTTGATTCATATTGCTGGTAAAATGTAAATTAGCTTTCCCTTTTCCAGGTTTCATTTACCTACTGAATTTGATGATGGTAAACGAAGCTGTCGAAAACGTCTTGCAGGACACAACGAGCGTCGCAGGAAGCCCCAGTTTAATCACGGCAGTAGAACAGGGAAGTTGCTTTCAATGTATCAAGGTATTGTATGAAACTGCTTTTTGGTTTTGAATGTTGCAAAAACTAATCTTGTCCTGTGTATTCAATAACTCATTAGGGTTGCAGAGGATCAAATTTTCTCTTTGGGGTTACATTTCATCTCTTGCAATACTTTTGTTTGCTTTCTTTACTTATTTATGGATATGTTGTCCTTTTTTACTTTTCTTTTGTGCTGATAGAGGAGTATTGGGAAACTTTTCTTTTGAAAGGAAGAGGATTATTTGTCAAGAGAAAGTAGGATTTTGAAATCCTAGTAAATGAGTATATGGATTCCAGCTTTCTGCCAAGCTCTATAGCCCCCCTTCCCTTTTCCCCAATGCTACTGTTGTCATAGTTGCAGGAGCTAGACTAAAAATAGGAAAAACTTTATTTTCTTACTTTTTGTTTTTGTTAGAATATGTAATTAGGTGCCACAGGGGGCACATTGGCCTTATCCCTCTTCCACCGACAGTATTTAATGAGGGTCGGCTGAAGGGGGGGCGGGCATACTTATAATTTTGCCTCTTCTCTGCTTATTGTAAATAAAAGGCTTGTGTGGTCACTCAAATCATTCAAGCATTCTATATCCCATTCATGCTGTTAACATGGTATCGGAGCTAATTTTCAGCCTTCTCTTTCTTTTCTTCCAAAAATCGCAAGCCTCCATCCTCTCACCCTTCATCTTCTTTTCAACCTCTACATTCTATCTTTCCTTTGTCTCCCTAATCCTCCATAGGGCAGCACTAATGAGGTGATTCATATGAATCTAGTTGTTGTCCTACACATTACCTCAATGTTTTAAACCCAAAAACCTTGCAAGAATCAATTAGGGTTTTTCCCCTCTCTGCGATTTTTGATTCTTCCCTTCTTGGAGTTCGATTCTTCCTACTTCCACCTATTGAAGGTCAAGTACAACAAATTGGAAGGACTTATCACTACTTGTAAGATTGAAGCCCATCTTCACCTGCGATTCCCCAAAAGTTAGGGTTTTCTCCCAAAACTGTGAACCCATCGATGTTTGGGTTCCTTCCTTCAGAATTAGTTGATATTTGTAGGAAACTCTCTTCACCCCTACAGAGGAGATCGATTGTTCCTGTGGCCCTATCTGCCAAGGTTGTGTCTGTGATCCTCATCCTCTTCCAAATTTAGGGTTTTCTCCTAAGACCCTAATTTTCTTATCTCATCATTTATTCATCAGAATCAGATATATTTTGGAGGAGTGCCTCATTACCCTTACAGGGCAATTCGATCCAAGTTTGGGTTCTTTTTGACGGTTGGTTTTAAAGATTTGGTATTTTTCCTATTTATTGTCGATTTGTCCTCAGTGCCATCATGTCTGAAGTAATTGGTGCAGCCTTAAGATCTGATGGGCAAGGTTGCAATGAATACATGCCTTTTGGTGCTAGCTCTATGAAATTGGAGGGTATTAATTACCTCATCTGGTCCAGACCTACCTACCTACCTTACTATTGCTGCCAGAGGTCTCACTAGACATATCACAGGTAAATCAAAGAAATCCTCTGAAGAGGGTACTCCTGAGGACATATGGATCACTAATGACTCCCTGTTAATGCCTTTTTTTCTCATCAACTCTAGTCGTCAGTTTATTTCTAGAGAATTCTTGTTGCTAGAAACTGCTTCTCAGAATTAGGTTATTGCCAAGGAAACATATGGACAAATAGGGAATGATGCTCAGATATTTGATCTTCGCATAAAAGTTCATACCACCACTCAGTAGGAAGTCTCAATGTACAAGTACTATGCTAAATTGCAGTCTGTGGTATGAGCTTGACCACTTTGCGGACTATCACCTTGCCAATGTTGAAGACATTATTGCTTATGCTAAACATGTGGATAAATCAATGTGTATGATTTTTTGGCTGGTTTGAATGTTGAGTATGATTGGATTCGTGTCCAGGTACTTACGAAATCTCCGTTCCCTACTGTAGAACAATCCTTTTCCCTAGTTCATAAGGAGAAGTGTCATTGTAACTCTATGCTTCATCCTCCCACTATTGAAAATCAGCCCTACAGATTTGAACCACTACGACTTCTGAGGGAGCAACCCATACTGGTCACACCATCAAGGAGGTAGTGAAATGTGAACACTACAACAAGCCATACTATACTAAGGCAACTTGTTGGAAGCCTCATCAAAAACCAACTGATTTTGAAGCTAAGCATGCTCGTGGTAGATCCAAAACCAAGTCTAATCAGGCTGAAACTATTGACACACCATCTATAACTGATACTGGTCTCTCCCAAGAGGAACTCCAGGTTTTCAGACACATGCTCAAGGCTTCTAATTTCATCAGCTCCTGCCAATTCAGCCCCTTCAGGTTCCAATTTTTTTTATTTAGGTATCTTGCTTGATGGTTACTGTGCATCAATAGTCTCCAGTCCTTGGATCATTGACTCCGGTTCCACTAATCATATGACCTATTCTTCTAGAATATATTCAGTGTTCTACTTCTATTACATTAAATTCACTTTTATATATCTAATCGTATTACTAACTTCCTATCCATTAGTGGCCTTACTAGGGACTTAAAATGTAAAGTAACCTTTTTTTCCTTCCCATTGCATTTTTGAAGATCTAGCAATAGGGAAGACAATTGGATGTGATAAGGTGTAGGGTGGTCTCTATTTGCTCGATGATGGTTGCTGCCCTATAGCAACTGCATCAACTAACCCTCTGCATCTATACTCTGTCTCCTCTGGTCTACAACAATGTGATGTAGCAGCACTCCAATAGATCGACCCAAACCCGCTCCAGAACCCGGACTAAGACCCAGATCCAATTTGGGTTCCAAGTTATTGATTTGGGTTCAAGATCATTAGAATATTCTAGGATTTTATTTTATTTAAGAATATTTGTTTTCTTTTTATTTTAGGTTATTTTGGGGTAGATATTAGGTAAGTAGAACTTTCCAATTTTTGTTTTATTGTGTTTCTATTTTATTAGATTTTAAATTAGGAAGTTTCTTTTATGTTAGATTAATTTCCTAGTTGGCACTTCTCCTTTTTTTAGTAACTCTTTTCCTACTTATGTAAGGCCATGGGCCATAATAGTTTTTAGTTGATGAATGAAGAAAAATTTGATTGGAACCCCCTGCGTGGCTGTCCCCCCCCCCTTTTCTTCTTCTTCTTCTTCCCTGCGATTCCCTTATCTCTCCTCTTCTATTGTCTTCCTTCTTTCCCTCTTTATCTCTTCTTATTTTCTCCTCTGTTCTAGTAACCCTATCAGTCTAGCAAGAGAGATATCGATCTCCTTTGATTTCTCCTCTCTCCTCTCTCTCTTCTTCTTTATGTCCTTCCCTGTCTCTAGTTCTATATCCTTGCTACAGCTACTGCTCCCTGCTAATGATACTGTTCATCTCAGAAGAAGTTTGCTGAATACTCCTTGATTCCTTCAAGTTGTGTATTGATGCTTGAGGGTTTGCTTCTACTCCCAAGGTTGACTGAAATCCTAGGAGTTTGTCCCCTGTTGAAGCTCCTATAGTGAGATTTGAAGTAATAACCAGATCTGGTCTATGAACCATCGCCCAGATCTGCTCCCAGCAATTAATCTGAAACCATTATCTGATTACAAGGTCTGTTGTTGGATGTTTCTAAGAGGCTGAAGGGTTAAGAACTAAAACCTGAAATCTCGTTTGGTTTGGAGTCCTATCGATAAAGAAAACCAGACTGGTTCTGCCACCCTTGTTTCTGTTCGAAGGTTGAAGACAACCTAAATCGTGGAATTTATTTCAAGTTCTTTTATTCTGGTTTTCCCATTATACCCCTATAAAGCCACTTTATGCCACTTTGTCCTTTAATTTCTTTTAGTTCCAAATCCAGCCTTGGACAATAATGTAAATCTCCATTTGTGTCTTCTCTCCTAAACCGACCCATTCAAACATTAGGAGTTTCTGGCTATTTACAAAAGTGCCATTCCATCCTTATGAACTTCAATCTTATTACTGGACTGCCACTCCATTGCAAACATCAATTTCTTTACTGTTTTGCCACTTAATCTTAAACCCTAAGTGTTTAAGTTTTAAGTGGGCCCACATCCACTTGGGTTGGGATCCCACTGGGGCCCACCGGCCCCTCATTACAATGGCACTGTCGTTTAGGACACCCTCCAGTTGGGACATTCTCTCTTTTATTTCTACAATTAGTTAAGCAGTGTAATAGGGATGGATTTTTCATGAAGCTTGTACTCTGGCTGAACAAACTCTTTTTAGTTTTTTTCCATAAATAAAAATTCTTTAATTTTCTATTTAGTTCATTCTGATGTATGGGGTTTGGCTTGCCAGACATTTATTTTTGGAAAATGATGGTTTGTGTCTTTCATTGATTGTTACTCTCGCATGTGGGTGTATATGATGCAACAGAAAAGTGAGTGTTCAGTTGTTTTCAGCGCCTCTATAAGATGATTCAGACACAGTTCAATGCTACTCTGAAGATTCTTCATAGTGATAATGGCACAGAGTATATGGAGAGACAATTTCAGAAGTACCTTATTGATCATGGGATTGTACATTAGAATAACTACGTTGGTACTCCAGCTCAGAATGGAGTGGCCGAACACAACAACAAGCACTTATTGGAAATATCCCTTGCAATGATGTTTACAGACATGTACCCTCTCAGTACCAGAGTGATGTCTCACTACTGCCTATTTGATCAACCACATGCCTACTCGAGTCCTAGGTTCCCAAACTCTTGTTGACGTTCTACAAGGGGATTCATCCTTTCTGGTTCCTCCAAGACTTTTGGGTTTGCTTGCTATGCTAGAGATCATCACTCGCCAGGGAAATTGGAACCTCTTAGCATTAAGTATATCTTTCTAGGTTATTCTCCCACACAAAAAGGATACAAATGTTACCATCATCTTACTAGGCGTACTATAGTCACCATGGATGTTGTGTTTCATGAATCCATTGGCTACTACTCCTTGCCGCCTCTTCAGGGGGAGTCTACTATTGATAGTGAAGAGGTGACTTCGAATCTTCTTGCTCCACCAGTGTGTCTACCATCCTCCTTTGAAGATCTTTATGTTTTGAAAGAGAGTGATGGGACAGAGATTTATGTTCTAACTTAGGGGGAGACAGAGACCATTGTTCTAGCTCAGGGGGAGATGGCAGTTTAGCATACTATTGGAGAATTTCACAGGCAGATGATAATTCAACTCTTCAGTTATATCGTAGGGGACACATCAGAAACAAAAAACTTCAGAGAACCACCACTACAACACCTTTGCACATCCCCTTGCCAGCTCTGGATCCAGGACCTACTGAGCCAAACATGACATCAGGTACAACTTATTCTTCTGACCAACCTATTTCTCTTAGAAAAGGTATTAGGACTTGTACTCAACACCTCGTATCCCATTTTGTCTCTTATGATTCCCTTTCTCCCTTTTATCGTGCATGTGTCCTCTCTTTCTTTTGTTCGTGTTCCCCAAAATTGGCAGGAAGGGTTTGCAGATGGAAATTGGAGGCAGCAATGGTGGAAGAAATTAGAGCCCTAAAAAAGAATGATACATGGGAACCTGTGACTCTTCCTCCTGGAAAGAGACCAATTGGGTGTTCATGATAAAGAAAAAAAAAAGTAGATGACTTAGTGGATAGGTACAAAGCTAGGTTTGGGGCTGAAGGGTTCACTTAGACATATGGTATCGACTATTAGGAGACATTTGCACTAGTTGCCAAATTGACTTCTATGCGAGTTTTGCTCTTATGTGTTGTAAATCTGGGATTTGATCTCTGACAACTTGATGTAAAAAATACTTTCATCCATGGAGAGCTTGATAAAGAAGTGTACATGGATACTCCACCAAGATTCTCCAGTGAGGGAACTCAGGGCAAGGTCTGTAAATTGAAGCGTGCTCTCTATAGGTTGATGCAGTCACCTTGAGGATGGTTTAAAAGATTTCGCAAGGCAATGGCCTCTGTGGGGTATAAGCAGAGTAATACTGACTACACATTGTTTATAAAAGGTTTAGTAATAAAGTTACTAGGCTCATTGTCTATGTGGATGATATCGTGGTTATAGGAAATGACAATGCTGCGATGGTCATCTCAAGGGCTTTCTTAGCCGAGAGTTTCAGATAAAAGATTTTGAAATGCTAAGGTACTTTCTTGGGATTGAAGTTGCTCGATCTTCCAAAGGCATCTTTCTTTCTCAGAGGAAGTACATTCTTGATTTATTCTTTGAGATTGGATTGTTGGGTTGTCATCCTTTTGATACTCCTATGGAAGCTAGTACCTAGCTCGAGGAAAATGAGGGTGAAGTGGTTGACAAAAGCTGTTGCCAATGGTCGATAGGAAAACTGATCTGTCTCTCCTATACACGGCCTGATATTGCTGTGGTTGTTAGCTTGGTGAGTCAAGTTATGCATTATCCTTATTCCTCCCACATGGAGGCAGTTCTATGTATTTTGAGATACTTAAAGTCAACTCTCGGAAAAGGGATCCTTTTATCTCCTCATGATCATATCAGAGTTGAAGCTTACACAGATGATGATTGGTTTGGTTCACCTGACAGAAAATCCATTTCAAGTTATTGTACCTTCGTGGGTGGGAATCTTTTTTTTGGATAGGTAGGGAGGGAAGTAGGTAACAGCCAGGAGACTCGAACTTGAGACCTCCTAGTGAGCATGGGTCTTTTGTACACCACAACTCATCAACTGCGCTAGGCAGTTGTTCACTTGGTGTAGCAAGAAGTAAAATGTGGTGGCTAGATCCAGTGTTGAAGCAGAGTTTCGTGCTCTGGCCCAGGGGATTTGTGAGTTGTTGTGGTTGCGCACACTATTGAATGACATTGGTGTACCTGTTCGTCTTCCAATGATGTTCTACTGTGACAGCAAGGCTGCTATTAGTATCGCTCATAATCCAGTATAGCATGACTGTGCCAAACATGTGGAGCTCAACAGACACTTCATCAAAAAGAAGTTGGATGCTAGTTTGATTTGTGTTCCCTTTGTGAAGAGTGGTGATCAGTTAGCTGATGATTCACTAAGGGGTTAGTCGGGAAGTTGTTTCATCCTTGTTTAGTCGAGTTGGGCATGTGTGATATCTATGCACCAACTTGAGGGGGAGTGTTAGAATATGTAATTAGGTGCCACAGGGGCACATTGGCCTTTTCTACCTTCCACCGACCCTATTTAATGAGAATTGGCTAAGGGGGGGGCATACTTGTGCTTATTATAAGGAAAGGGCTTGTGTGGTCACTTAGATCATTAAAGCATTCTACACCATTCTTTCTGTTAACAATTCTGCATGGGTAGCCTGTGAACTTTGAGAACTGTTATCAATGGAGCAATATTTCCTAACAAGACAAGTTTGGTTCCTCTATTTTTCATATTTATTTCTGATCTTTCCTAGGTAGTTTTCATTTTTCTTTCTTCTTTTTTTTTCCTGCTTGTGTCTATGTGTTTCTTTGGTCATCATATATGTTTTTCTAGTTACTGCATTGCCATTGATCCCATATTATTAGCGTTATTGCTCAATTTTTTTCTTACAAAAGCCATATTAGGGGGGAATTGATGGTTGGTTTTGTCTGCAGAACTTTGCCTGGGAACAAAATTTGGTTGATGGACTTTCGTTGGAGTTCTATTTATCTTATGCATCACTTTTTTTTCTTTCCCAATAGTGAGAGAGGGGGGGGGGGAATAAATATCTCTCTCTCTTTCTCTCTCTCTTGGTGAAATATGTAGAGCTAAAGGTTTGTCAAGCAGATCCATCATAAGATCATATAGCTTCCTGGGATGTTGGAGACGGTGGGTCTGCAGCATAGATACAATTCTATGGTTTTCTGCTCAAGTTTTGGAAGATAGCTTATTGCACCTACACTGGATTCATTAGTTATACAACTTCAGGTTATGACTGGACTTTGTTAGCATGGTACACGATTGATTTGGGGCATCCTTATGTTTGTTGGGAAAATGATTTGTATGACTTTGGGGCATAAGATGGAGTTCAGGGCCTCAGACCATGGTGGTGATTGTTAGATTCTGGCTTGAATTCCAAGCCTAATTATTTTGAAAAATTACAACTCTGTTTTTCATTTCTTTTACTTTCCCCCCCTATTCTTTTAATCACCATAAAGTGTGAAGCTATTGCTTGTCCTCATGGATTAACCCCCCTCTCCCAATCTCTAGGTAAATTGATTGCACAAACTTTAGGAATCCAGAGTTTACTGGCATGTGTTCTCTTGTAGTTTTAGGACACTCTGCTAAGTTGGGTTTTCTTGTGGAAGAAGCTATTTGGGAGGTCTTGTGAATCTATAATTAGATATTTGCCTAGTTGTTTTGTCATCTTTGGGTGCAGAAGGTTCATAGTTATGGGGGTTGGAAGAGTGTTTCTCTTGAGAAGATTACTACTTTTTCCTCCTATTATATTATCAGGTATTTATTTCCTTCCGATTGGATAAACGTGGTTACACTTATCCCATTTATATTCATGTGATAGTTTGTTTGTTTGCATGTTTATTTCATGTTTTTTTTTTCCTGTTGGCCCATGTTTGCCCTTCTGAATATTAATTGTTATGAAGCTGTGCCCATAGTTTTGAAACTGACAATTTTCTAATATGACCTCCTGAGCTTATGAGTATCTCAATTTCTACCCTTATACAGGTTTCTTGGCAGGCGCAGCCCATAGAACTTATTTTACTTGTTTGGTTGAAATTACCATTAGGCTGCCCTACAAGACTAGGCCATTTTGAGCATTCTTTAGCCCCACCACTAGGATTGACTCCAATCCAGCTTAGCTTCTTACTGCTTACTCAAGAACGTACTCCACTTGTATTGGTGTTATGATTCTCCTACAAGACCAGGCCATTTTGACCATTTTCAGCCCCACCATAGGATTGACTCCAATCCTACTAGCTTCTTACTGCTTATTCAGGAACAGACTCCACTTGTATTGGTGTTTATTTCTCATCCTCTGATGCATTCTTCTTTATGTTAAATTATTGTTTCACCAAGCATCATTCTCTTCGTCTTTCAGTGTAGGATTGAATTGAATTGCATATTACTCGAGTGCGGGCCAGCCTGGTTGTTCTGTTTCTGATGTGAATCCAATATGAATCATATTGGACTCAGTAATGCCAATTTTGATAATGAGGGAACATATTGCTCTAAATAGACTGCTCATGTAATATGAATGTTTAATAGATCCTATGTAATGACTTGTAAAGAGGATGAACAAATTAGGGGAAAAAGGTCTGGTTAATTTATTCTCCTAATATTTAGTTCTATCATTATGCAACTATGTGGATGGGGATGTATTAACAATAGGACATCCATTGCTGATTTAAACTACTCCCAAACCATTCACTTCAGTTCGGTTACAACCACAACAAATTTCTGGAAAGGTTCCTTGAGAAGGGTGATGCCTTGATTTATACACCACATGGACAGAGAAATGGTTTTGATGAGAAAATTCTAGCTATCTGTGCAATTCTGTTCCACCCAAGACCCAACTAATGGCAAGCCCAAGGCCCACTAAGCTTCAGGGTTGAGAGGCCCTTCCCAAGGTCGTTAACCAAATTCCTGTACACTACCTGACTGATGTGGGACTAAACTCCTCTGAACCCTGCCATTCCTTGTCATGGAGGACATTCATTGTATCCCCTTAGCTTTGGGCCATGGAGGCCCACATGTCCGGTGCACGGACAACCCGCTTTGATACCACTTAATGATGTTCAACCCAAAAGCCCGAGCTTCAGGGTGGAGAGGCTCTTCCCAAGGTAATAAGACAAACTGTTGTACACTACCCAACCGATGTGGGACTAAACTCCCCTCCCGTTCCTGGCCACAAAGCACATTCATTGCATCCTCAACCAAACCCCAACTAAGTTTCACTAACATTTCCAGACCTTGGGTATGGGGTCATCCTAGAAAATCCAAACACAATAATGATAGGATAAAGTTTTCCTTCACTGGTGGCTGATTATGGGACGGTCCAGATGTGACCCACATCACTCCCCGCCTGCCCCGGCCCGTGCCGCCCGCCCCGCCCCGCCCCTTTTGTATGTGGTCGATGGGCCACGGTTAATGGGAATGGCCTTAGGATAACTCGGTCCATAATGATATCTGTATTTTTTTTTTGGATGAAGTTTGTTTCTGTACCATTGTGGCTTGGGGGTTTTAGGCTAGGGTGGATTCTTGGTTAGCTTACCATTGAACATTTGGTTCTTTGTATTGTCCTGGACCACTCCCAAAACATACCCAGCCCAACATAGTTATAAAGTGTAGTTTCTATGAGATTAGTTCACCTTATTGCTCTAGTTGTCTCCTTGCTTACTCTTAGGTCTTGAATTGATGTGCTGAAGTGAAGAATGAAGTGTGATAACAATGTATATATTCTTTGGGTGAATAGTAAATGCATTAAAAGAAGGGGGAGGAGAAATATAACCCCAAAAGGGGAAGTTATAAACCCAGTAAGGATACAAAAAGCCCATAAAGGGCACCAATACAAAGGCCCATTAAGGGTAACATCTCAAGCCCAATTGGGCAACACTCAAAAGCGCACATTGGCTAATTGATTGGAACCTCCCAAATCAAAGAAGAGGGGCAATCTGCCCAATTGCAGGTAGAGTTCCACCAAACCCTACGCAAGTTCTCCACACATCAACTCCTAGCCGCCAAGCCGAGATTCGAAGATCCCGCCGGCAAGAAGGCAGTCACATTGCGGGGCGCTGGCCTAGTGGATCTCTGGCCAGCAATGGTGATAGTCGTGGAGGGGTGCCGGCCTTGCAGAGGGCAGCGGCGTGACGGAAGTCAGCCGAGCATAGTTGACAAACTTGCTGGCTGCTGACCATGTGAGTGGCTGGCCTTAAGGGCTCCAGTGGAGCAAACGAAGCAATAAACGTAGATCTGGGAGGAGATGGAGAGTCCGGCGAATCCAGATCTGGGCAGCGACTTGGTCACCGGCAAGTTTCACACGAGCAGGGCAGCGGCACATGGATGGGTGGCTGCAGGCAGAGAGCGGAGAACTTGGTGACAAAAAGGTCCAGATCTGATCTGCAGCAAATCAAGCAGTACAATGTCACTCCATATCTGAGCAGCAGCTCAAGAAGTCTCTGGATCTGAGGCTTGACGGAAAGGATTCTCAAGGGAGTTGGCAAGGGTGGAGTGTGACTTCCTGATTGTGCGATACAGGAGGAAAGAGAAGTGATAGGGAGAGAGGAAGAGAGGGAGAGGGAGAAGAAGAAAAGAGAGAGAGGAGGAGGAGGAAGAAGAGAGTGGAAGGTGAGAGAGAGAGAGCAGCACAGCCTCACGGCCAGCTGCTCCCAGCGGCGGCTGAATCTTGGGAAACCTTCTGTGGGTAGGGCAAAAGAGAGGATTCATGTTTGTGTGTCCAGTGAACCTGACTGGGCTCGTGACAATAACATTAACAATCTCATATCTGCGATTATGGAAAAAGTATTTGATTCAATGAACTCCATGTGTGTGTAGGTTTTTGTGAGTGTGAACCATCGGTGTTCAGTGAAACTAAGTACCGTGATAAGGCTTCGCTCCTCTTGTGACAGGGGCTCAAACCCCTCCTTCAGTCTGGATTTTCCTGGATTTTCCTATTCAGGTCTCTCTTGGAACAGATTTATTTAGTTCACCTGAGTATATCTCTATTTGTTGTTTACTATATTGATTTCTTTCATTTATTTATGTAAAATACATAATCTGGAGAACATGTCTGCTCAGGATTTTTTGCCATAGAAAAAATAATGCTACTTAAATTGTAGATAGTGATGAAACAGATTTTACACATAACTAAGGGTAAAGGTCTTGTGGGTGGGGGTTCTCTGGAGGCACTATCAAATCTGGTGAATTTTACATTTTGGTGCCTTCACTCTATGCTTTGGGCACTTAGGTTTACATGGATGTGGTATCTTGTTACATTATACCATACCACATCACTTACCTGTGGCCAATTCTATGATTCCTGACACATTATGCTGCATTAATGACAGGTCTCTTTAAGATGTTGACATAGGAATCTTCTAATCTTCATTTTAAGAGTATAGGTGTCTGTATATAAGCCGCTTATAACAGTCAAGATTTATTTTATTTTATTTATTTATGCATTTAGTTTGTTTCTATGGTTAGGGATCTTTAGTATTTAATGATTTAAGTAGTCAAGAGGACTGGTTGGACAGGGTAAAGTATTGCATGAATTTTGGGTTTTAGTAAATGGGCCCCTCATACAGTATGTTTTGCAGGATTATGGGGTACATGCATTTGCTAACAAAGCCAACTAGCTCTCAATAGTGCTTTAGTGTCAGGGATATTGGGGTTTAAACAACTGGATTGGTTTCTTTTTAGGAGCTTTTAAATGTTTATGAAGAATGTACTTTACATGAATGTAGAGTTTTAATTGGAAGAAGCAAGTTAGAGGCTTCCAAAATTCATAACATTTTACTATTTAAGGGAGATCTTGAAACAGATAAGTCTCAAATTCCCTCAACAATTTATGCTTCTAATTTAGGTTTCTCTAGGATAATCACTCCTAAGATTCCCTAGTAAAGCCCCCTTTAAAACCTGCCTGTTTCCCACTCATGTATCTAACTCATTATTTTGGACGATAGAACAATTTAGGGAAGGATGGCCTTTAGGTTGACCAACAAGATCTATAATTTTATATTTCTTGCTTTCTGGAGACCACCAATTTTAACACTTGAACCATTTCTAAGCAAGTAACCATGTATCTTGCTTATGCTTGATGCTTCCCAGGTCGCTATAACCGACTCCAGTGGGTCCGTTCCATATCTTGCATCTAGTCTTTTTACCCTGGTGGATCTCTCATTAATTCATTGTTTATATTTCTTGCTTTCTGATCTGTGGAACGTATGTGAACTCTTATAGTTAAATGGCATACCCAGTGTAAGAGGCTCCTGCCACTCTGGGGTCTGGGGAGGGTCATGATGTATGCAGCCTTACCCCCACTTCGTGAAGAGGCTTTTTCCTGAATTGAATCCATGACCACTTGGTCACAATGGAGAAACCTTCCCGTTGCACCAAGGTCCGCCCTTATGAGATTTTATAGTGAAAAGAAATTAAATCCAACTAAGATGTTCCAATGACAAAGATCTTAAGAATGACGTTGTGGATGTTACGAGAATTGGAGATAGGATTATCGCCATTAAACTAGTGCTTGGGGATGAGATTCTTAACATAGTTTGCACTTATGCTCCCCGGGCGGGGGCTTGATGATAGGGTTAAGGCACAATTCTGGGAGCATATGGATGAAATGATGCAAGGTCTCGGTTAGGGGGAGAAAATTATTATTGGTGGAGAACTCAATGGGCATGTGGGCAAGGATCGTAGATGTTACGAAGATGTGCATGGAGGATACGGAGTTGGGGAGAGGAATGCAGAGGGGACCTCAGTGTTGGACTTTGCGATAGCATATGACCTTTGCATCGTAAATACCTTTTTTGAGAAAAGAGAAGCGCATTTAGTTACATATAAGAGTGGATTGCATGCAAGCCAAATTGATTTCTTCATCACTAGAGGATCCGACAGACTGCTTTGTAAAGATTGTAAGGTTATACCGGGAGAAAGTTTAATGACACAACATCGACTGGTGGTCATGGATATGCAGTTTAGTATGAGACAACACAAGAAGGCAATGCACTTATGCCCTAAAATAAATTGGAGGCGACTACGAGGAGCGCCCCTAAAGTCCTTTTCTGATAAAGTGATTGAACGAGGCACATGGGACTGTGGGGAATACTAATGAGATGTGGACTGCAATGACGACTTGCATTAAGGAGGTGGCTAAGGAGGTCCTGGGTTTGACTAAGGATGGGAGGCGTACCCCTAAAGAGACCTAGTGGTGGAACATGAGGTCCAGGTCTCATTAAGACTAAGAAGGACTGTTTTAAGACTTGGCAGAGGACTAACGAGGATGAGGATAGAGCAAGATATCGTATTGCTAGGAATGAGGCTAGGAAGATTGTGGGGAAGGCTAGGGCAAAGAAATGTGAGGATCTGTATGAAAACCTTAATACAAAAGAGGGAGAGAAAGAGATGTATAGGATAGCTAACGTAAGAGAAAGGATGAGTAGGGATTGGACCATATCAGATGCATCAAAAGTGAGGAAGTTAGAGCGCTGGTACAGAATGAGGAGATTATGAGGAGATGGGATGATTATTTTTGTAACCTACTAAATGGAGATACTGTAACAGATAGGGTGAACCCAGATGGGGAGGGGGGTAGACATGAAACCAATACACCTGATGGGCATTTATTGCAAGTTGGAAAAATCGAGGTTAAAGAGGCCATGCAAAGGATGAATATAGGTAGAACTACGGGACCTGATGAGATCCCAATCGAAGTATGGCAGAGCTTGGGAGGACTTGGGGTGACTTGGTTAACAAAGTTGTTTAACCAAATGTTGCGTACAAAATCTATACCGGATGAGTGGAGGAGAAGCATTGTGGTTCCGATTTATAAGAACAAAGGGAATGCCCAAAACTGCAATAATTATAGAAGCATAAAACTTATGAGTCGCACTATGAAACTATGGGAAAAGATTATTGAAGCCCACCTAAGAGGAAACCAAGGTATCAAAGAACCAATTTGGTTTTATGCCAGGGAGATCCACAACAGAAGCTATTTACCTCCTAAGGAGGCTTATGGAAGTATTCAGAGCCCACAAAAAGGACCTCCATATGGTCTTTATTGACCTGGAGAAAGCATATGATAGGGTACCGCGAGAGCTAATTTGGCATGTCCCAAAGAAGATAAGGGGTAAGATCAATTATGTAGATATAATTAAGGACATGTACGAGGGAGTGGTGATGGGCGTCAAAATGGTAGAGGGGCAAAGTAACGAATTTCCAATCACAACTGGATTACACCAAGGATCTGCTCTGAGTCCTTACTTGTTTGCACTCATTATGGATGATTTAACCAAGCACATCCAAAACTTGGTTCCGTGGTGTATGTTATTTGCCGATGATATTGTGCTGATTGATGAAACCGTAGATAAGATCAATAATAAATTGGAACTCTGGAGATCAAGCTTGAAATCAAGAGGTTTTAGGTAAGCAGAACGAAGACAAAATATATGATGTGCCCCTTTAGTTAATCTAGAGGAGGGGAGGGAGCGGTGAAGCTTGGGGAACAAGAACTACCACGGAAGGATTGTTTTAAATACCTGGGGTCCATCAATGACAAAGAGTGGGATATCTAAGGATTAAAGTATCGGTATCGGTCACCGTATCGGTCAACCAAAATTAAGATATGTATCGGAGTATATCGTATCGTATTAGAGATACGCTAAGATACGCTAAAGATATGCATATAAATAGATATGAAACACCTTTTTAAACACTTTTTCATAAAAAAATTATTAAAAAAAACTATTGATAACATGTATTATGCATAAACACTAAATTAAGGGTATCGCATTAAGAATTCAAGGTTTGTAGTTGTCCCATAAATGTAAAATCCTTGTTCACAACCTTGATTTCTACTTTAGTTAGAAATATGGCTGGCAGCAACTTTGGAACAAAAACACCTCAAAAAATTTTGTTTTTTGAAAAAATACCCATCTTGGCCATTATATGACCGTAGCGCATTGTATCGGTACATACTGATACTCACCGATATGTACCGATACGTACTGATACTCATCGATATGTACCAATCGATACATACCGATACTCACTGATACGTACTAATACCCATCGATACGTACCCATCGATACATACAAATACTCACCGATACGTACCGATACATATCGAAACATATATTTTACCTTGATTTAGAGTATCAATACGTATTGATAGTGTATTGGTGCATATCGGTATGTATTGTAGGATACATCGATACGAAAGGATTTTAAAAATTTCATGTATCGTATCGGTGTGTATCGTATCGGTCGGCTAAATTTAAGATACGTGTCGGAGGGTATCGTATCGGTATCGGAGATACTTTAAACCATGGGGATATCAAAGATGATGTTTCCCGTGGGATTGAAGTGGGGTGGATGAAATGGCGAGGTGCGTCGGGAGTTTTATATGACAAAAGAATACCTATTAAACTCAAGGGAAAATTTTACAGAACAGTTATACGATCAGCTATGACGTATGGAGCAGAATGTTGGGTAGTCAAGAAGAGTACTTTGAATAAATTGAGTGTAGCGGAGATGAGAATGTTGCGAGGCCTGTGCGGCAAGACCAAGAGAGTTATGGTAAAAAATGAGCGTATTAGAAATGATTTGGGGGTTGCACCAATCCAAGACGAACTCTGTGAGAACCGATTGAGGTGGAATGGCCATGTGCAATGGAGACCTATGGAGGCTCCAGTAAGGAAGAGTTATTAGATTCATTTGGAGGGAGCTAGAAAAGGTAGGGGCAGGCCAAAGATGACTATTAACGAAGTGGTGCGAAACGATATGCAAACTGTAGGGCTTGACTCTAGTATGACTTCGGATAGAGTTACGTGGAGGACAAGGACCCTTGTTGCCAACCCCCTATAGGGGATGTTCTCATGATGTGTCTATCTATATTTCTGTACTTCTTTTATCCCCAAATCTCTTCTTTAACCACTCCTTTATGCTTCTTTACTTTTCCTCATTAGCACAAGGACCCTCTTTATGATTGTTGTTGTTGTTGTAAGATGTTCCATTGACAACTGTAATCAGGGTGGGCTTGGATTGACTGTTTTCAATGTGGATAGTGCGATGGCCACATTGCACTGTCAGAGAATGTTCATTTTGAACATGTTTCAGTGTATGTGTCTGCGACACCATCAAGAAAAGAAAAGCCAAATGAATGTATCAAGAAATTGTGTTCCTAACATATTTTGCAGATAGAATATTTACCGAGAAGGTTAATTGTCATCTTGACATTGTGATGTTTTTTGGTTATGTAGGTAACAGGTTTCTTGGGACTCCCTTTTCCTCGAGGAATTCATTCATTTGTCCAGATATATTCCCAAGCAGCATTCTGCATTCAACAAAATATGAAACTGGTAACTGGTGCAAGCAACTAAAATTAGAACATGAGACAGTTGATGATCCTCAGGTAGTGATACCTATTACAAATGGACTTCCTAGATCCTTCCTCACTCGTGGCTCTGAGAAACAGTATCCTTTGAATGGCAACGGAATTGTTACTGGAGCACAAAGCATTTTATTTGAGAAGAATAATCAATACCCTCATGATATGTCCAGTCCAAATTGTGCCTCACAATCAGTATTCGGAAATACTATATCAGGAAGTGAAGAATTCACTCTTTTTGATACTGCATCAAACATCCAAGGAATATCTGGGGTCACTAACTCTGGTTGTGCTCTCTCTCTTCTGTCATCTCAATCACACAATTCCTCAAGCCATTCGTCAGGAAATCCCCTTGCTCAGCCTCTGATCATCCAATGCAGTCATCTCCATAAAAGCATCGGTTCATCTCCTGAAAAGCTTTTAGGAGCAAGCTCACAAGCTTCAACAAGTGTCGCATCAAATAAGTTTTCTTCATCTGGGATGAACTCTGTGGAGGTTGATCACATGGAGCCTATATTAGTTTCTGATGACCGCAGCATTGTTAATTTTGAAGTTCGTATGGAAGGAATGGTTGAAGGGTCAGATCTTGTGAATTCAGTTCCCTCAAATTTCTAAAGGGGTGGAAAGGTGGGATGCTGTTATTCTGGGTGGTGGCCCTATTATGTCCCAATTCATTGTTTCAGAGCATTCGTTTTTAATGATAATAGGCAATCACAAATATTTATAGGAACAACAGCTTTCCCCAATTAGTTGACTGCTTGGCCTTTGATTTACGTCTCCTTAGATGTGAGGCAGCTTCTGTGAACCCAGATTTTCTCTATAGATTGAATGAATGTGTTGCTATATATTAACAGAATGAAGGTTGCTGGGAAGGATGTGGCAGTCATGAAATATTCTTACAGATCCTCTGGGTTGACATGAATTGATGCACTTTGGAAGGCTCAGGAAGAACCCACATCTGCTATTCTACCTTTTTCAGACATATCTACGTGCCATTTTCTCTGTGAGCACAAGCAATCTGGCCTCACATTTTGTACTGGCTGAATAACAAAGCCGTTTCAGCTTTAGTAGTGGCTGAATAACAAAGCTGTTTCAGCTTTAGGTACTTCATTAATTTGTATGAGCTGTTTAAAAACAAAAAAAAATCAGCTACTGAATTATTTTCTGTAATTCGTTAACCATTCTTGTTCAAGGATTCTAATCAATGAAATCCTCAGATATCGTTGTCAATGGTCTGATTGACTTCAAACATTCATGATCACTGAGACAGATGATGCCACTTTCTGAAAGGAAAAAATATTATGCGGGCAAGTTTGAACTTGAAGGAACTATGGTTGTGATTATTACTTATGAAACTAGGCCAACTAAGCTTCCCAAGAGTTCAGCTAAGATGGTATGGTGTCGAAAGAAATATGTTGTAACACCTACTATAAGAAAA
>NC_056561.1:21504141-21506446 GCF_013358625.1 Macadamia integrifolia | reverse complement strand
AAAAAAAAAAAAAAAAAAAAAAAAAAAAAAAAAAAGAAAGAAAGAAAGAAAAGAAAAGAAAAGAAACGAATAATCCAAAATTGCAACAATCAATACGGTGGGTGGGGCTTTAGTACCCTTAAAAAGGCCAAAATATGACGGTACGAAAATGCCCACATCTTTAAATTATTTCCCTTCCCCACTTCTCTCTCTCTCTCTCTCTCTGTCTTTCCTTTCCATCTCTCCATATCTGAATTCTGAAAAGCAGCAAAAAGACCGCCAGAAGCTTTTTCTCAGTGGGATTTGGGAGATTATGTTACCAACATATAGTTTCTCTGCGCCACTCACCCACTGTACTGCAACTTCCTTGAACCCAGAAGAAACTCTCTCAGATTCTCAGTCTTACTCATCAATCATTATCATATAAGCTTGAGATTTCAATTCTATTGTTTTGATTCTGTAAGTCCTTTTCTTATAGTACTTTAAATAAATAGCTATCTTGAATGGGCTCGGTTCTTTCAATTGGGTCTCCTTCGTTGTTCTAGTTTCTCAACAAATAACACATTGAGAGGAGTTTGGAGGAAGACGAAGAAGAAGGCATCTAACAACCTGGTGATTTTAATATTTCGTTTTCTATCTGTTTTTTTTTTTCTTCCTGTTCCTGTAGATTCCAGAAATGGAAGGTTCATTGAGAATATGAACTGTAGAGGAGAGAAAACTATGGATTCTTCTTCACGAATTCTCTATTAAGAGATTGTTTTTTTATGGATTGTCTGCGTCCTTGCTCACCAGACTGTTTTTTTATGGATTGTCTGCGTCCTTGCTCACCCTCTCTCTGGGTATATTCTTCGTCAATGGAGTCTTGAAGCTTGAGGTACTACTTGGACTTCTTTTTTTAATTTTAATTTTTCTTTTCCATCCCTTTTCCCCTGCCGATGTGCGTTCTCCGCCAATAATAGACTAGGCTTTTGGCTTGAAGAGGGAATGTTCTTTTACATGAACTTTAATTTCTGCGACTGTTGAACACTACTGGGTATACGTATACAATGGAGTCTTGGAGCTACGGTTCTGAAGTGGGGAATGGTTTTCTCGTATCTGATGAGTTGACTTCACTTGCTGATGCTCGTAAGCGAAGTGGGAGAGTTGCGATGGGTTAGAACTCGAGAACCCACTGTAATTCTGAGAGCACCATGTTCGTCCCAGGTCGACTTACCATTGAAAGCCAGGGAGGATTCATGGAATTGGGTTTCCCCGAAATTACCAAGAAGCCACTCCCTGACAACCCGATTGCAGGAGCGTTGGGTGGTCAGATTGGTAGCGCAAGAGTGGCTTACCCTCCTTATCTGGTCTCTCCGAAAGCGTTTTCAGAAGAGGATTCCAGTTCATCAAGGTTCTCGAGCTCTGCAGTGGACTCCAGTAGTTGGGATTCGGCACTGATTGATTTGAAACTTGGGAGATTGACTGATTGCAGAGATGCACAGAAGGGTGGATCTTTCAAACAAACTCCTGTTATAAACTCGGTCAGCTCATCTGACCCAGCAAAGAGAGCTCGCACTACGAATTTGAACTCTCAGACTCTCTAATGCCAAGTTCTGGGTTGTAACTTGGATCTCAGCTCCTCAAAGGAATACCACAAGAGGCATAGAGTTTGTGAGGCTCACACCAAAACCACCAAAGTTATCGTGAACGGCATCGGGCAAAGGTTTTGCCAGCAGTGTAGCAGGTCTGGTTTGTTTTCTTGGGAATTAAGCTTGAAGCAACTCTGAATTGCTTAAATCTTACATGCAAAAAGTTAATATTTTCTCCATGCCAGCCCATCTTTAAAATCATTTTTTTTTTCATCATTCCTATCAGTTGCAAGATAGACTGGGGCAGAGGATCTAAAAATTTCTTCTGTATATTGGTGTAAAATGTACATTATATTAGATTTAGCATGATACTCCTGAAAAGTTAATGTCATTCAACCCTGTAGGCTGTAAGTCTGTAACTTGTAATGTGAGATGCCATATTCCCCTTTCTCCTCTCGCCCCTCATTTTAGTTCTGTTGCATTATTAAGGTTTGTCATGTATATGGAAATTGATAAGGGTGCTGGGAACCAAATCACTGTTGGGAAAAGGCTAAGTTGTTGTTGTTGTTGTTGTTATTGTATAAACGCTAAGATTTTATGTTTTAAGTTCAAATAGAAATCATTGTAGTTGTAGACAGTGAGTACATTTCGGGTATGTTTCAGCTCATTGAAAAAAAAAATTGCTTAGTTCTAGACCTGATTTATATAATTTCTAATCCTTAATTTGTCAATCTTCTTTTTTCCCAGTTAAAATTGGT
>NC_056561.1:21487623-21504121 GCF_013358625.1 Macadamia integrifolia | reverse complement strand
AGTTTTCCTAAGGCCACAGTGAATGGAAATCCATTTACCATGGCCCATCATGACCACACAGAATTTGGTGGGGGCAGGGCGGGGCGGGACGGGGTGGGGCGCGGCGGGGGTGGGGGTTGTTGGGCAGAGGGAGGGGGTTACATCTAGACCTTTTCATTGTTCAGCCACTGGTGAAGGAAAACTTTGCCCAAGAAACTATATGTCTTAAAAAGGAAATAATTGTAAATTATAAAAATAAAACAGTATATTTAACGAAACAAGAGGCATAAAAAAAAGAACACATGAGGTTCCAACTATTGTAGGGTTTGGGAGATGTAAAATGTATGCGGTCTTACCTCCTACTTTATAGGAGAGGCTGATTCCAAATTTTGAACTTGTGATCAACAAGTTGCAATAATGTAACTTAACCGTTGTGCTACAGGTTTGCTTACTTAAGAAACAAGAGGCATATGGTTTGAAATTCATCTACAGACATTTCAGTTGTGAGAGGTGAGAGTTTGGCCCTATCCTCAGCTGCCAGGATCAAATATTTCAGTTAATTATCGGAGGATCAGATTGTGAGAGTTTAGTATTCTGTTTGGACTTACCATAAACCATGTGTTTTCTGGCCCAGATGAACCTCTCCGTAGCTTTGGCCCATGTGTAATAATAACTTATTCTTGAATCATGAACCAAGTATTAGGATTGAGAGGAGCGGATCAGGATATGCAGTCACTAGTCCATCCTATACAAATGCCTCTCAATATGCAGTCACAGTGTAAGACCGGATATCGGCGGATCTAGAATCCTAGCGGGATGATTATGAATTACTTCCATTTCCTACAAAATTTTACTTTATCCTGATAAAAAGATAAAATATCAAAGAAAGATTCGGTTCATTTGGACCATGTTATGGTTCGAATTGGAATATGCTTATTTGCATGTAAAATATGTTTGTCTAATAGAAATCACATTAAACTCAGTATTTATGATGTGGAAAAATATTTCTAGTTTGACAGGACTACAGAATTTTGTTTTAAGTGCAACACTAAATTTTGCCACATGGGTGATTTGGCAGTTTTAATCATATGAATATCTAGGAAATAATCTAGATCAGCTATATGCCAAACTGCAAATTCTATCATGCACCTTCGTATGTATTGAGGTATTTCATTGTATTTTCAGTTGTCCATTCAATTTTAGAAAGCTTCTTTTTTCACTAGATTCTCGGATCTTTACTTTGCTAATTTGCGAACTTCTATTTGGCTGAAGCATGAAATGTAAGCATGGGTCTTTGAGTTATACCCATCCACAAAATTTCAACTCTACTCAATCTATCACGTGACAAATAATGGTGCTAGACTAGATAAATTCTCTAATCTTGCCAAACTAGAAAAACTATTTTCAATATCAAATACATTTGGGAAAAAGATCTGCGCAATGTCTATGTGCACATTTTTTGTCACACTTTGCTCTCGCTAGGATACCAGCAGTGTAAATAAGACGCTAATCTTTCTTACATCTCTCCCAGGATCTCTGATAGCAGCACCTTAACTGTCACAATCACAACATTATTGAACCATCTAAAATCACAACAGTGGAATTAGAATACAAATATACCGGAAATACATAATCTGTTGGGGGAACAACTAGTGTTAAATACATAACATAACACGAGTTATTCTTTTCCACATTTATCAAAACATAAGCAATATAACCCAGAAAACATATCATTCAAAAATATGAGACAGAAGAAGACGGCAACTCCGCTCTCAGCTTGGTGTACGACATACTCATAAGTATCGCAAATACAATCCGGATCATGCTCCTTGGGCTCTGGTGTCCACCAGTCACCGCCATACTCAGCCATAGAAGAGGATGTGGCATGATGGTACCTACATCATCATCTAAAAAGTAACACGCATGTGAACTCCAACTAGCTCAGTGAGGGATGGGGTTTATGCAAGCACATACACATAGTCTATGATGCAAGAATGATGTAATTCATTTTACTTTAACCACCTAGTATACAACTAAGTCGGGTTCATGCTACTACAACGCATTAGGTTGTATCCCTGGTCCTAGAAATTGTACATTAGTCACTCAACAATATAAATCTTAGTTGTGATTAGGAGCTTATCGGTCCCAGAATGCGACCATTGGTCACTCAACAAACCCCTGATAATCTCCTCCTGGTAGTCACGATACCGGAATAAACGTCGATCACGTCGGACTAGTTTTTGTCTTTGGAAACAATCACATCCATTAAAATGGCATTCCAGAAGGGTTCATCGAATATACCACAATTGGGTTATCCAACACCTTACCCTTGTTGCAAAGGATTATAGCATAGGGAATGTGACTTAACCACAATATGCTATATGTGTTTCATAAAGATACAAGTAGGGAATATGATATTAGAATCACTATTGGCCACATCCCATCCATATCCAAGCCTATCTAGCATTTGGTATGGGATACGTAAAAACTAGACTTACAATTGGTCACATCTCGCACATATTACCAAGTATGGCCATGGCAGTACCAAAATTACCATCGGCCATACCGTGCATTAATAATCATAGCTAAATCTAATGTGCACCCAATACATGATGTAGTCATCCACATGATAATCTGGATAATAGAATCCACCTTGGCCACACAGGATCCCATCATGCAATCAAAATCACATATACAGTTCAAATTCATTGAAACATGTTATACAATTCAAAAATATTATACATGTAATTGAATTAACTAAACACGATTTCATGTCATGCATATAGTTCTATAATGTTAAAACACTCCAAAAGAAAGTCAGTCCACCACTCACCTCGTTTGTTAACTGGACGAGTGAAAGTTCCCAAGTTGGATACCGATTCAAACCCTACTAAGCCTCACCGAATAGTGAACATCTCTGTCCTAGGCACAAGGGTAAACGGGCGTTAACACATGTCGTAAATATCCATGGGGCCCCACATGGTTTAGCCCCAAAAGTGTCCAAACTGTCAAAATTGACAGTACAGGAATGTTAGCCGACAGCAGGTCACCGGATGGAGGTTTGCCGGCTCAGACCCTATAGTTGTTGATTTGTTTCATAGAGGTTGTGGGGAGTCTTACCACCTCTCATTTAAGTCAAACTATTTATATTTCCATTGAGCTGTTTGGGAGATATGACAAATAAATGATTGAGACCCTAACCTCCCTATTTGGTCAAAATGTCATCAGAGCTTAGGTAGCTCACTTTGAGCTTGAGAAACAAGCGGGCGAGTACAATGCACACCGTCTCGATATCGGAAGTCACCGGTGTCAAGGTGTACCCCACCAACATGGTGAATCCATAGATCATCAACAACCCAAAACCCAAAATGGAAAGGAAGTGGGGTTGGGGAAGGTACACACTTACCTTTAGTGGCAACTGGAAACTCTTGAAGTAGCTAGGTGCTCCTTCCTTCTTCTTCTTCTCTTTTTCCTCTTTTCTCTCCCTCCCCCATGTTATGTCTAGGTGAGAATTGAGAAAATGAACTCATTTCTCCTATATATGGAGAGTGGCCTTAGGTCCTATTTGCCTATGCACTTTTTCGAGACCAAACCAACTTAAGCCTATGGTTCGGTCACGTGGGGACCACCACCTTGGACTTACAAGGTGTGCAAATTAAGGGAAAATGTGTCATGCAGTGTGGGAGGTTGGTCAGAGCTTCCCACAACTTGCATAGTGGGACCCACAGGCATTTGAGCCATTTCAATATGCAAGCACCACTGGAAGGAGGTCATCGGATGGAGGTGGTCTTGCCGATGGGTTGTTGTCGGTGGTCCTCCCAGTGCTATATTTTACAGTCTTTTGCCCATCTTTTGCCAATCATTGAGAGGATACCCTAGGGATCTATGCAAGGTCTTCCCAGTCAATTTTACAATGTAAGGGGATTCAAGTGGGGAGGTGTTAGGTCACTTATCGCTTAGGCTTGGAAGATTTGAATCCCTTCCAGTTCTTCAGGAAAGAAATGCATTGACAGGTAGGGTCATTCCTTCCTTAGAGAAAGCAGACCACCGCAATCTAAAAGTCATTAGTACGGACGACATCCGATGTGAAAACTATCACAAAAGTTCAAATTTGACCGGATTAGGGCACGAGTGTAACATTTTTTCCCATGCTCTCTCATATATAGTAAAGGCCCACAAATGTATTTTTGTATTATCTATTTTTAAAATGTCGGGTCTATATGGATTGTTACCTTTTTAGATCACTTGATGATAGTGGCATGAAAATATCTTCCCACATTGGCAACATGGGAAACCCTCTCCCTATTTTTCTTTTGAGCAAGAAATCATATTAACCAAGGATTACTTCAACCCCATTTCATAAAATCCAAGATAATTGATGTATTCTTTAAATTTCTATAATTTAGTAATCAAGTTTACCTAGTTTGTGAATGTATATGAAATTGGTAATTATTGCCATTAGAATTGTTGCGATATTTTTTAAAGAGGCCATTTTCATGGTTTCCACTATCTAAATTGTTTTTCCCTACTCTAAGCTAGGAGAGTGCATGGTAATGGATACATTAATAGTGGTACATATGCATGGACATACATGAGATGCATACCAATACATTTGGTACTTGATTGAATTAGATTTTGAAATTGGGCACATGGCTAATCTAGATGTTCTCTTTATCCAACAATCGGAATGGACACATCATCTGCCCACGTGTCAATAGTTGTCTCATGATTTTTGGAAAAGTGGTAGACCTTTGTGATATTAATATCTAGCCATATGAAATATTAAAATATTTAACTATATTTTTAAACTTTATACCCACCCACTAGGCATCCATCATGATGCTCTTCCTATGCCTTCTGATAGGGGAGCAAAGCTAAGAAGATAACCCCACAACCTAGATAAGACTAGGCCCTCAAGGAAGAGGTCGTCTCTACTTTCTAACCCTGTTAAGTTTGGGCCATATTGGTCCAGCCCCATGTGGAGTTGGTGGTTTGGTCCAAGGTGGATCAAAACACAACTCAAGTCAAGTGGTGAGTTAGCTTCCACTATCTTTCTCTTATTGGCTTACAAAACCCAAGAGTCACTCGGTAAAGTGTGTAGTGTTTTCTTACAAGGCATGAAATGCTCTTTTGGTAGGAAAGAAATGCTCTCTTACAAGGCAAGAAAGGGGGAAGAGAATGAGAGGGATTTCTCTACTAAGGAGAGAGATTATCAAGGGTTTGAGAACAGAAAGGTTTGCTTGCCTGAATCAAATAGAAGAAGAAGGTATTCTTAAGCTCTTGAGAAGAAGTGTTGCAAATCTCATGCTCTTGTTAGCGGATTTATTGAAGCTATAGTTTGTGCATTCGATTGGGTTCTCCAAGCTTTGGAAAAAATTCTTGGTGGTTTTTAGAGGTGATTTGGTAGCATGTTGTTGGTGTATGAGATAAACTTGTAAATCTTCAAGTGCTTGTTATTTATTTTCTCAATATTGTGGTTGTCTCAAGTTTCAGGCATAAACTTGAGATGTGAAAAATTTGTAATCTTTTGCTTTGATTTTAGTGAATTGCTCTCGGATTTGCCTTATGATTTTTCCCTTCACATAGAAGGGTTTTTCACATTAAATCTCATGTGTGCTTTGCTTATATTTGTTTCAGTTCTATTTGATTTATATTTTGTTATATATTTTCTTCTTTGATTCACATAAGTGGGAAGGTTATTCCGCATCTCTTTCGAAAAAGTGGTATTAGTGTTTGGTTGGTTGGTTGATTTGTGTGTGGATAAAAAATGTACCTCTTCAAGAATGATTAGTTTGAATTGAAATAATTGTTTAATTTGGAAGCCAAGATTGAAGACATTCTCGATTCAAAAGACTTCTGTTCACTAACTGAGGGAACAGAGAAGAAACCTGAAACTATGTTTGGTGATTATTGGAAAAAATTGGATAGAAAAGCTATTGCTTGTATCCGACAATGGTTGGATGATGTGGTTTTCCATCATGTGTCAATGGAAACTAGTGCAAGGTCTCTGTGGAGGAAATTGCATGATTTGCATAAGAGGAAAATGGCTAGAAATAGGATATCTTTAATCAGAAAACTTATGACCTTGAAGTTTAAGGAAAATGGGTCGGTTGTAGAGCACTTGAAAAAAATTCAAAGCATTGTAAATTAGGTGACCATAATAAAGATCGTGTTTGATGATGAGCTACAAGCATTGTTGTTGCTAAGCTCGTTACTTGACAGTTGGGAGACTCTTATTGTATCCCTTAGCAACTCAGCACCCAATGGTATTGTCACCATGATTCAAGTTATAAGTAGTTTATAAATTAATGAAAAGAGAAAATCCTTAGATTCCTCCATCCACATGCTTTGGTTATTGAAGATCGGAGAGATCAAAGAATAGAGAAAATCATAGTTCGAACAAAATCAAGGGGGAGATCGAAATCAAGAAAAAAAGATATTGGGCACATAAAAAAGGATTATTGGAAGTTGAAGAAAAATCAAAAGGGAGATAAAGGTGGTGATGGCAATAAAGAACAACAAGAAACCACTACGGTTGCTTCCTATGGAATTCTATTTTTTTCTATGTGTGTTGAGCGTTGTGTGATTGCAATATGTAATGAATCAAATTGGGTGATTAATTCAGGAGCATCCTTCCATGGTATTTCCCATAAATATTTCCTTACCTTTTACAAGTCAAGCAATTTTCGTTCAGTAAAGATGGAAAACAATAAAAAATCTAAAATTATTGGAATGGGCAATATTTGCATTACAACTAATGTTGGTTACAAGTTGGTTTTCAAGGATATGAGAAATTTTTAGATTTCAAATTGAATCTTATTTCAACTGGCAAGCTTGATGATGAAGGGCTCTCTTGTTGTGGTAAGAGGTAAGAAATGTTGTTCTCTTTATAAGACCGAAGCTCAGTTATCCAAAGGTGAGATGAACACAGCTTTGGAAGATTCTCAAACTGATTTATGTCATTGGCAACTTGGCCACATGAGTGAGAAAGGTACGGAGGCTCCAGTAAGAGAAATTCACTTCCAAATCTTAAAAGTACATTTTTGTCATCATGTGATGATTGTTTAGTTGGAAAACAATATAGAGTTTCATTTTCACATGCTTTAACCAAATGAAATACTGAGATTCTTGATTTAATTCACTCTGATGTATGTGGTCCCTTTATGACAAAAAATCTTGGTGATGCATTGTGTTTTGTCACTTTTTATTGATGATGCGTCTAAGAAATTTTGGAGTTATATCATGAAGACTAAAGACTAAGTTCTTAAAACTTTTAAACAGTTTCATGTCATGGTTGAAATAAAAACATGAAAATCTCTCAAATGTATCCGTAAAGATAACAATGGTGAGTATGATGGTGAGAATGGTGGTCCTTTTGAAAGGTATTACAAAGCCTATGGTATTCAACATAATAATACAATTCCCAAGACCTCACAACATAATGGTGCTGTAGAAAGGGTGAACCACACCATTATGGAGAAAGTTAGGTGCATGCTCTCAACGAAAAAATTGCCTAAGCATTTTTAGGGGAAGCTACGCGTATAGCTACCTACTTGATTAATTTATCTTTTTCTGTTCCTTTGGATGGAGATGTCTTGAAAGATTGTGGATTAAAAAAGATGTATACTATAGTCATTTAAAAGTATTTATTTGCAAGGATTTTGTGCATGTTCCTAAGGATGAGTGGTCCAAGCTTGATGACAAGACAAAATAGTGCATTTTTGAGACTTTTTCACTAATTTTCACAAAGCAGCGCTTGTGTCTGGGCATCCCTCGATCCTTGACTGCATCCCCTGCGGATTAGTGCAGCAAGATAGAGCCATTTTGGACAGAATGCCTTCAGATTTGGAGATCAAAGAGGCGGTCTAGAGCCTT
Source organism: Macadamia integrifolia (assembly GCF_013358625.1). Lineage (NCBI taxonomy): Eukaryota > Viridiplantae > Streptophyta > Magnoliopsida > Proteales > Proteaceae > Macadamia > Macadamia integrifolia. Next base: position 21,496,267 of record NC_056561.1, on the reverse strand, counting down.
GATCCTGCTAGCTCTCCCGGCCCAGATGGGTTCCCTGGTGAGTTCTTCAAGCACTGCTGGGATATTATAGCATCTGATGTTTGCAACGCTATTCGCTGCTTCTTTATTTCTGGAATCATGCCTTAGGGGATCAACAATAATTTTCTCTTACTTATTCCAAAGACTGAAGGAGCTGATTCTTTGGATAAATTCCGCCCCTTGTGTATGGGAAATTTTATTTGCAAAATAATTTCTAAAACTCTTGCCATGAGACTGGCAAGCTTCCTTCCTAGAATTATTTCACGTGAGCAAGGGGCCTTCCAAAGGGGGAAAATTATTCATACAGATATCTACTTGGCTTCGGAGCTAGCTAATATGATGTCGACTGCGATGAGAGGATGAGGGATGGGTATTAAAATCGACATCAAGAAGGCCTTTGACACAATTGATTGGAGCTTTCTATTCTTAGTCATGAGGAAATTTGGAGTTTCTGAAACCTGGATTGGATGGGTTCATCAGTTGTTGGATTCTGCAAAAATCCCCATTCTTCTGAATGGAGGACCGGTGGGTTTCTTTAATGTCGGTCGAGGGCTGAGGCAAGGTGACCCCTTATCTCCTCTCTTATTTGTTTTGGCTGAAGAGGTCTTGTGTAGAGGGCTCAATATGATAATCCGAGAGCAGAAAATCAAACCCCTAAACGGCCCTCGTGGGATGCCTACCCCTAGTCATATGCTGTTCGCCGACGACATATTCATATTCACCAATGCATCTATAAGGTACGTCAGGAATCTTAAATCCTTCTTAATTATGTATGAAGAATGCTCAGGTCAACACATCAGCTTGGAGAAGAGCAAGGTGTTTTTAGGGAACATCTCTGCTGTTAGAAAGCTTGCATAGGAGAGACGATGGGAATCCCAATTTGTAGTTTGCCCACTAAGTATTTGGGTGTGAAAATTTTCAAGGTAGAGTTAAGAAAGAATTCCTCCTCTCTGTGATGGACAAAGTTAAAGCGAGACTTGCGGGCTGGAAGGGAAGGTTGCTCTCTATGGCAGGTAGAGTGGAGCTCGCCAGAACTGTGGTGACGGGAATACCCATGCATAGCTTCTCTGTATACTGGTGGCCATCTGAGCTCATCAAGATCATGGAGAAGTGGATTCGCAACTTCATCTGGACAGGAGATGTTGATATGTGTAGATCTATCAAAGTAAGTTGGGATCAGTGCTACAAGCCAAAATTTGAGGGTGGACTAGGTCTGCACAGGTTGAGGGAGATCAATGAAGCCCTGCTGTCCAAGGCGGTTTGGAAGACGAAGCATGATGACGACCCAACTTATAGATTTTTGAAAGCTCGCTTCACTAAAGTAGATGGATCTCTTCGAAAAGGCCACATGTCATCTTCGATATGGACGGGATTCTGGAAATTATGGGAGTTTGTCTCCTTAAATGAAAGATGGATCATCGGGAATGGAAGGAAAATAAATTTTTTAAATCATAGATGGCTGAGGCATAAGACTATCGCTGACCTTATGGAGACAGAACAAAATTCAGACGAAGCATTCAGTGGTAAGGTTGATCGAGTCATTCAGAATTGCGAATGGAATTTCCCCAATTGCCAATTGAGTAGAATGATTGAAATCATCAACACCGTCATGGAAATCCCTCTCCCCCAGTCTGAGTACAAAGATAGGTATGTTTGGAGCCCCAACACTGATGGGATTTTCTCGACAAAATCAGCATGGAATACAATTAGGTGGAAAAAGGACTCAATCTCTTGGGAGGCGCTAATCTGGTCTAAGAAATTGCACTCGAGAATTTCTATCTTTGGCTGGAGAATCATGCATGGCAAACTCCCTACTGATGCGGTGGTTATGAAGAGAGGAATCCCTATGGCCTCTAGATGCGACTTATGCAGAAGCTCGAGTGAAGATTTGGATCATATTTTGGTCCATTGCCAGTTTGCAGAGAGAGTTTGGAATTTTGTCTGTGAATGTTTTAATATTCCCAGTAGGAAGCATGAGTTCCTTCATGATCTGGCTTCATGGTGGAAAAGGAAAATGAAGATAATTAATCTGAAAGAGGTCTGGTCAATCGCCTTTGCCATTTCAGCTGAAAATATTTGGAAAAAAAGGAATGGGTGCCGCTTTGAAGACAAACAGAGACAACAAAGGCATGTGATTGAAATGATTAAGAATGACATTAGAGAGACTATTCCTAATGTGAAAACATCAATCAAATCCATGAATGAAATTCTTTGTTGCAGGAGGCTGGGTCTAAACATTCTTAGCGTGGGCATTAAACCCCCCTGGGAGTTTATTGGTGCAAACCGCTTACGGGGTGGGTCAAGCTAAACTTTGATGGAAGCTCTCTTGGGAACCCTGGTAATGCAGGTGCAGGTGCAGGTGCAGGTGCAATCATGAGAGATCATAATGGCAGGTATCTCTGGTCTTGCATCATATATTTGGGGATTAAAGAAAATTATGAAGCAGAATTAGAAGGTCCAATGTATGGTCTCATGAAAGCAAAACAGTTAGCTATTCAATTCCTCTGGGTAGAATCAGATTCAGCTGCTCTAGTTATGTCAGTTCATCAGGGAAAAAAATCCATAGATGGCTATGCAGGGATGGAACCATCTAAGGCAATACCTGGGAAGTATTACATGGAAAATCACTCACAACTATAGAGAAGGGAACTCGGTGGCAGACTTCCTAGCCAAGAAAGCTGCAAAATCAAGATGTTCGACAGTCAATGACATCTTTCCAGCCCATATCTTTGATATGATGGTGAGAGATGAATCTTCTAGACCCTCGTATAGATTTATGTAGTGAGCGGCCCTAGGTCCTGCTGATGGCTATGCCGAAGGTGGGGCCTCGTGGCATGCTCTGTGATTTGTATGTTGATTGCTGGTTTTTTCTTCTTTCTCAATAAATTATCCATTTAGAAAAAAAAAAAACCTTGGGTATAGAGCATGGATGTGATCTTTCGGGGAAATCAAACATTTTCTGATTTTGACAAAGAGGAACTACCAGCGAGAGTTGTAGATGAGTTGCTAGAAGAACAACCCCCTTTACATGATGATGATGGACATCCAACTCAAGTTAAAGACCAAGTTGAGGGTATTGAAGCTCCTCAAATAGTTGATGAAGTGCATGGAATTGATAATGCTCATAGTGATGTTGAGCAGGGGGAGCATTTACCTCAAGAAGAACTACTTATCTTAAGAAGGCGATAGAGAGAAAGATAAGCTTCAACAAAATATCTATCATGAGAGTATGTGACACTCACAGAAAGTGGCGAACTGAATTTTTTTGAAGAAGCCATGGTTCATGAACAAAAGGTGGAATGGAAGAAAAGTATGCAAGAAGAGCTTGATTCTTTACATAAGAAGAAGACCTATAAGTTAGTTAAACTACCAAAAGGGCGAAAGACTTTGAAGAACGTATGGGTTAAATGAAGATGACAAGAAGAAAATGAGGTATAAGCCAACGCTGGTTGTCAAAAGGATTTGGGCAGAAAAAAGGTGTTAATTTTGATGAAATTTTTTCACCCATGGTGAAGATGACTTCTATTCGCACTATCCTTGGTTTAGTTGCTAGTCAAGACTTGGAGATTGAGTAGCTAGATGTAAAAACAACTTTCTTGTATGGAGATTTAAAGGAAGAAATTTACATGGAGGAACTAGAAGGCTTCCTTGTGAAAGGTAAGAAGCATATGATTTGTGTTTGAGATTTTAAAATGTAACAGCAAGCGTACGGATCAGTGTAGCTACGGGTCGAACACAGGGAAAACAGCCACTTTATTTTTTTTTCTTTTAATAATGCGAAAGTGAACTGATTAATGGTTGTGATCTAATTCTAATTACTGTCCTAAACAGATATATCTAAAATAACGTCCTAACCATTCGTCATCTAAGAATTTAAAGACGCAAGCCACGCAATTAAAATTAAATAAATAAATAACTGAAAATAAACAACTCACACAATTAAAAAAAAAAAATAAAGGCAAAAAAAAATGCTAAAATAAAAATAAAGTAATAGAAATTGGATAAAGCTAGAGAGAGACTCACAAGTAGGTTTCTCTATTTAGCCCGAGGGATGCATATAATATGAGCTCCCCTACTTGACCAGTGAGTTACTCTTACAAGGGGTACTCTACTAGGCTTTAGGGAAATGGAGACAATTAAAATAAAAACAATAAATTGATGGTTCTATGGCTAGGAGGGGCAAAGCCAACACATATACTAGCCATAAACCTTGGGGGAAAGGGATAGCAATAATATAACGACTGAAATTAAAATTCTAAATTAAGAAAGAAAGGGTAGTCAGAAGAAGGAATGAGAGGGTGGAGAGAAAACTATTGAAAGGGCCTACTCACTTGAACTTCAACCCTTGAACTGAAAACTTGATCGATTTGAGATACTACCAGTACTTAAAATCAGATCTGGAATAAACCAAATCTGAAATTTCTAGTACTAGAGAAAACAAATCTGAAGAAAAAAATAAATTGAACTTGAAAGACATGCTTCATAGCTTGTTTTCGTCACCGAGAACTAAGCCTAGAACTAGAACTTGAAAACTACAACTTCAATTGCTTAAATAATAAAAATAAAAGACTGAATAAAAAACAAAAGTGCTTGCATTAATTGAATAAAAAGAACTTACAAAAGTGTTTAAAGCATAAACCTAGAACTAGAACTAGAGCTAGAGAAAGAGAAAACTAGAGAAAGAGATAGAGCAAATAAAAAAAAACCCTAGAAGAAGAATGAAGTGCCTCCTCCCCTTGTGTTAATTCGATTATATGGAGAATGGGGGAGGGAAGCTAACAATTTTAGCTTCTAAAAAAGAATTTTTTTTTTATCTTGTTGATGAGGTGGAAGAGAGAGAAGATAGAGAATTGTAGGAAGTAGGGAATCTCCAATGATTTTGTTTCCTTTTTCCTTATTTTTTTTTTTATTTTTTTTCTCTCCCTTCTTCAAACGTGGGAAGCATTGGACAATTTTTTTTTAAATTATTTTTTTCCTTTCCTATTTTATCTCCATTTTTTTTCTATTTTTCTCTTTATTTCCTTATTTCTCTCTCCTCTTGTGTAAGAAACCCTTTGGCCGACCTCCTTTAAGTGATGAGTAGGAGAGAGAAAATATTCTAAAAAAAACCTCAACAAAATGGCAGCTAAGAGGTTCGAACTTGAGACCTCCTAATAAACAAGGGATTTTACACACCACAACTCACTAACTATGTTAGGTAGTTGTTGTTACTAAAAACGGATCTTTAGTCACTTAAGGATGTGGTCCATTGATCCTTATTGGCATTTGAAATATTTCTTGTACCTCTGGGACAACTGCAAACGGGCTGGTTCTACATCTCGGTTCAGTTTGATCCATTATTCTTTTTCTAGCCTGAAAAGAATAATCACTTGTACGGGTGACCAAACGAATGTGTACTTGCAATTGAACACGTCCATCTTGCTCAGAATTTCGTCATCTTTGCAACCATAAACAGAAATAGGACCTCTTTATATATAAAATTGGAGATATAGCGCCCGATAGTCCTTAAGGCCTTGAAAATATAAAACCTGCAAAAAAAGAGTAAAACCCAAGGTAGCTCCATTCTAAATATATAAAATGCATGTTTTACTGCCCTAGATTTCACACATAAATGTGCTCATCAATTTGCAAGTTGAAGAAGTGCTTGTATGAATTGAAGCAAGCACTGCGGCAATGGTACATCAAGTACCAAGTTTGATTATTGTGTCTATCTGAGAAAATATTCAGATTCTTGCATTATTATACTCTTGTTGTATGTTGATGATATGTTTATTATTGGTCAAGATGCTAAGTTGATTAACCGGTTGTAGAAAAGATTTGAACAAGGTTTTTTATATGAAAGTCCTCGGGGCTACAAAACAAATTTTGGGCATGACAATCAAGCGTCGTAGAAAGAACAAGAAGTTGTGGCTTTCACAAGAAATATACATTGAGAAGGTACTTGAAACATTCAATATGAAGAATGCCAAGCCTATGAGTACACCATTAGCAAGACATTTCAAACTAAGTTCCAAGTTGTCTCCAACTAGCAATGAAGAAAAGAAGGAAAAGGAGAAGATCCCCTATGCCTCAACTATAGGGAGTTTGATGTATGCTATAGTACTAGACCCGATATAGCACATGCTACTAGTGTTGTTAGTAGATACTTAGCAAATCCAGGTAAGCAACATTGGGAAGTTGTAAAGTGGACTCTAAGGTATCTAAGATGCACATCTAAAGTTTGTTTAAGCTTTGAAAATTCATCATCCATGGTGAAAGGCTATACGGATTCAAACATGGCAGAAGACCTTGATAGAAGAAAGTCTACTTTAGGTTACTTGTTTACTTTTACAGGGGAACTATCTCTTGGCAATTAAAGTTGCAAAAGGGTGTTGCACTGTCAACTATAGAGGAATAATACATTGTTGCCACAGAAGCTTGTAAGGAGGTGCTAGGGTTGGAGCGTTTTCTTACGGAGTTGGTTTGGAACAAATGGAGTATGTTGTTAGGTGTGACAGCCAAAGTGCTATTGATTTGAGCAAGAATGCTACATTCTACTGTATGACCAAACACATTCAAGTCCGGTACCATTGGATTCGAGATGTTCTTGAAAATGGGTTGATGAAGATTAAGAAGATTTATACTGATCGGAATCCATCGAATATGATGACAAAGTTAGTGCCAAAGGAGAAGCATGAACTATGCAGAGGTTTGGCAGGTAAAGATGCCATATGAGTCTCCAATATGGGGGAGTCCTCATTGGATTGGAGGGAGAGTTTGTTGGGTTTAGGCCATATTGGTCCAGCCCTTTGTGGAGTTGGTTGTTTGGTCCAATGTGGGTCCAAACTCAACTCAAGTCAAGTGGTGAGTTGGCTTCCACTATCTTTCTTTTAGTGGGTTGCAGAACCCAATGAGTCACTTGAAAAATGTATAATACTTTCTTTCAAGGCAAGAAAGGGGAAAGAGAATGAGTGAGATTTCTCTACCAAGGAGAGAAACTATCAAGGGTTTGAGAACAAGAAGGCTTTGCTTGCTTGAAGAAAATAGAAAAAGAAGGTATTAATTCTTGAGCTCTTGAAGAATGTTGTAGAATTTTACAAGAGGGTTATTCTCACTTTTGGGTCACTTTCTTGAGGCCATTTTGTTACGTCTCATGCTCTTATTTTAACCGATTGATCGAAGCTACGGTTTGTGCATTTGATTGGGTTCTCTAAGCTTTGGGAGAAATTCTTGGTTGCTTTTAAACGTGATTTGGTAGCATGTTGTTGGTGTGGGAGTTAACCTATAAATCTTTGAGTGCTTGTTATTTATTTTTTCAATCTTGTGGTTGTCTCAAGTTTCGGGCATAAAATTGAGAGGTGAAAAATTTGTAATCCTTTGCTTTGATTTTTAGTAGATTTATCTGTGAGTTGCCCCATGATTTTTCTCTTCACATAGAAGAGTTTTCCAAATCTTGTGTGTGCTTTGCTTATGTTAGTTTCGTTTCCATTCCATTTATATTTGTTTCTTTGATTCATGCAAGTGGGAAGGTTATTCCACATCTCTTCCCAATAAACCCAACCCAACCCAACCCAACAAATGATGCAGAAAGGAAAATCTTGGATAGCTTGCTTTTGAAGCCAATCCTTAGTGGGGAGGGAATCCATCAAACATCTCCAAGTCGTGACTGACTGGTGTGGGAGAGATGTTGGAAAAGGGTCAATGCTCGATGATTGTGGCTCCTCATAATATCCCATGCTGATTTGGAAGTGAACTGAACCGATTGGGTGGCAATCCATCTAATGAGATCCGACGAGTATGGCTGAAGTCTCGTAATGCAGTCCAATTGGCTCCGTATGTGGTGGAGATCAACTGACACCGAAGGGCCAAGGTCCGAATCACCATTACCGAGGATAGATTGAACCTAAGCAAATCTGTTAGACCCTAAGTCATAACGAATCTTGTCTCTACATCTTAGCACGAAACTCCATCTAGTAAAATCCAATCACAATTTAGTAGAACACTCGTCACTAATGGAATGGAGAATAAAAGGACGTGCAAGATTCCGAAGCTTCAGGACCTTTAACCCTCAAACCCAAGAGAAATTTTGAGAGGGCTTTGAAGTCCAGATGGACTCCCCTTTCAGATACTTAAAGTTCACCCATTTCAAACATGGAGAGTTTTTATGGGATGCAAACCACTACAGCAGGTTAAAGATGACAACATACTTCATATCTTTAATGTGCTTCACTCCATTCCACCCTCCTCCTCCATTCTACAAATAGCATCACAGGTGATGTAGTGCACCTTTCTCTCGAGGGAGGGACCTGATCAGAGAAATTTAGAGAACATGGACTTTAGCTTGGCTATCATGGCTCCAAGTAAACCAAACAGCCCGGTCCAAAAATATAGCCACCCGAGAGTTCTGATGAAATAAGCTGGAGCTTACCTGCATAAGACAAAATTCATCATTTCCACTCTTCAAGTCATTGTCTGATGAGGTCGGACCATAGTTAGCAAATTCGGATTCGGGAATTATTCGGGCGGAGAATTATTCGGAATAATTCGATTGATTAATTTAAGGATTCGGTCAAAAAAGCGGTCAAAAAAGCTTATTGGGTTTTTTTTTTAAATTATTTTTTATTGTTTTTTATTTATTTATTTTTTT
>NC_056561.1:21471391-21487600 GCF_013358625.1 Macadamia integrifolia | reverse complement strand
TTTTTTTTTTAAATAATGTTTAAATGGACCGAATAATTCGGTTTAATTCGGATTCGGTCCGAATTATTCGCGATTTATATTCACTTTTGAAAAAATCGTGAATTTAAAGAATTTTATTTTTAATTCGGATTCGATCTGAATTTTTGATAAAATTCAAAAAAATTCGATTCGATCGAATAATTTGTGAATTATTCGGCTGAATTGATAACACTGGGTCGGACAAGGCAACACAGTCGGCTGCTTTTAGTGGGAGCCCAAGATATCTCACAAGTAGCAGGGAGTCAAAAAATCTAGACAATGCAAGGACCGTATCACGAATTTGAGGTGGAAACCTGAAAAAAAATAAGAAAAGACTTGGACCAAGTTGATGCTGAGGTCGTACATAGAAGAGAATGAGCCTAGTTAGTTAATTCGCGTTTTAAACGCGTTTTAAACGCCGTACCGTATTTTTGGCGTTTTAAACGCCGTTTGCCGACTTGTTCACAGAAATCCGGTAAAAAACGGGAACGGGCATATTAAAAGTTTAAAACGCGTTTCAAACGCGTATCCGTTTTTTTACTATAAAAAAAATGGATATTAAAAAATACTTAAAATTCACTCTCGGCCGTTCGATTTCGCCCATTCCCAAATCAAAATCCCCCATTTCAATTGAAACTTCAACCCTAACTCTCACTTCCTCTCTTCTTCTCTCCCACCAACGGACGACTGACGACTGACGACTGGTCATCAGTTTCTCGTGAACACGGTGCTGCCGGAGTTGTCTTCGTCTCTACGATCCAGGACGACGACGGCGGCCAGTGGAAACCTTCACCTGGAGACTGGACGACGACGACGACGACTGAACGGAAGACTGGAGACTGGAAGACGACGACGACGACTGAACTACTGGACGACTGAACTACTTTGGACTCGAGCTCGACTTCACCTAACTACGGCAGGCGACGGACGAGGGACGACTGAACGACTGGACTCTGGAGTACTGGACTCGAGCAGCTCGACTTCACCTCACTACGGCCGACCACGGACGACGGACCAAGGACGACTGACGACGGACTACGGACTACGGACGACGGACGACGGACGACGGACGACTGACGACGGACGACGAAGGACTACGGACTACGGTCAAACACCGGATTCGACTTCACCCCTGTTTCTATTGTTGCAGAAAGAGGTTTTTGATTTTTTTTCCCTTTTGATTTCTTTATATTTTGTGATCTGGTTAAATGAGCCATACATAGATATAATACCCTATATGCCACATCTGTCTGACCAGAGCTTATCAAGCTGTTTAAAAGGATATTGCAGGTTCTTGAATTTGGTGGTATTCCCTTCTGGTCCATCTCATCCAAAACCCTGTAGACATTCTTGAACCTATTTACTTTACAGAAAGCACCAATTAAAGTAAACCTATAGGTCTGAAATGAATACCAGCATTTTCAACTCTCTTGAGGACATCCTCCACTAAATCTGGTGATACTCTTACTCCGCTCTCATTGAGGCTGGTTTCTAGCCCTACATTTGGGCAAGACATGATAATTTTACATATTCGTTTCACTGGATCAGAAAATTCTTATGTTCTTCACCACAAGCTTATTCATGCAATGCACTCCAAGCTCTTGTTTAACATACTACACATGAAAGGGAATTATTCGGAATCCTTCTATCAGGTTTTCCACAATATTCACCTTTAGTTAGCAACAATTCTAAAAATATATAAGATCAACCCTACTTGGTTGTCGGCTTATAGGTAGATATATCCAGATTCCAGACTTTGATTTCACCTTCACGATTGCTTTTTTTTTTTAAGGTGCAACATGTGGCTGTTTGGATCAAGAAGGATCTTGCAGAAATTTCAAGAAGCTAGTTCACAAACTGGCATCTGCTGCATCATTGGGTTGATTCTCATTAACCCTTGTTTTTTTATACGGATCCGATAGACCATACATAGCTTCCAGCCCCTTATGATTTAGCATCTTCTTTTTATTTTTTTCTGGGTTATATAGGAGAAAAGGTTTCTCTCTGTTCAGTTGCAGAAATTATTTGGTAATTTAGAATCACTTTGTTCCACAATTTAGTATACTTTGTTAAAATATGAATGAATATTTGATTGTTAATCGTTAATTCTTTATTCTCAATTCTCATATGTACTCATCATATATATTAAATTTGAATAAATATTTGATTGCATATTATGTAGGTACTTGATATTACTGAAAAATGGTTAGAAAAAAGGATAAGTTTTGGGAACATGTACAACAACTTGGGCCGAGCCGTTTTAAATGCAATTATTGTGAACTTGACTACTCTGGTAGTGTTACTCGAGTGAAAGCTCATTTGGCTTGCTTGACTGGCCATGATGTTCAAATTTGTACAAAAGTCCCTGATCATGCTCAAGCTGAAGCCAGTGCAGAAATGAATTTGAGTGCATCTAAAAAGAAAAGGACGAATGAGACCCTAGAAAGTGGAATTGGCTCCACAAGTTCTCTTGGTAGGAGCATTCATCAAACCACAATGGTAGAGTTGGCTGCTAAACAAGACAAGAAGTCATTAGAAAAGATGATAGGAGAATTTTTTGTTAAGAATAACATTTCTTTCAATGTTATTCAGACAGAATCTTTTATTCAAATGATGAAAGGTGCTTGTGTCTATGGTCAGGGTTTTGTTATTCCTAGTTACTCTACTCTTCGTACCCGTTTGATTCCTGAAGCTAAGGTAGAGATCATGGAATATGTGAGCAACATAAAGTCAACATGGGGTGGCACAGGTTGCACAATAATGTCTGATTCTTGGACTGACCTAAAGAAGAGGTCTTGGGTCAATGTGATAGCTTATTCTCCTGGTGGGGTTGTATTCCTGAAGTGTATTGATTGTGGTTCAAATAGTATTACTGCTGGATATCTTTTTAGAGAAATATCTAATGTTATTGAAATGCTTGGACCACAACATGTTGTGCAATTTGTTTCAGATAATGGTGCTAACTATAATTGTTGTGGTGATATGTTGATTGGAAAATGGTCTCACATGTATCGGACAAATTATGCTGCACATGGGATTAATTTGCTTTTAAAGGATATCCATAAGCATGTTAGATGGGTGAGAGAAATTATTGATGATGGTAAACATGTAGTGGATTATATGCACAGGCACACAGCTATTATAGCCTTAATGAGGGAATTCACAAATGCCAAAGAGATTAAGCAGCCTTGCAAGACAAGGTTTGCTACTAATTTTTTAATGCTCCAATCTCTTATTGTAGTTGAGAATGAGTTAAGGCTATTGGTTGCATCATCTGAATGGAGAGGCTTCCATTGCAATAGAGTTGAAATAGCATTAAAGACTGTCAGGATAATTCAATCTGATATATTCTGGGAACAGGCAAAGGAGGTTATTGCTTTTATGGATCCTCTCATTAGGATTCTTCGCCTTGTTGATTCAGATGGTTCCACTGCATGTTACTTGTATGAAGCAACTGTTAGGGCAAAAGAAAAATTGAGGAAGTTAAAGGAGAGTGATGGAGTAAAGTACTTTACCATATTGGATTTGTTTGATACAAGGGTGGAAAAGAATATAATTCATCCTGTTCATGTGCTTGCTGCAGCTTTAAATCCTAATAATTTGTTTGATGGTGGACTTTTTATTGAGACAAATACAGTTGTGAAAGCTCAAGAATGTATTGTGGCAACCATGGTTCCTCAAGAAGATCATGAGCAATTCACTGCAGAAATGGTTGAATATCGAATGAGGAACCCAAATTTGTTCAATATCACAGGAAAGTCTTTAATGAAAACTAACCATCCAAGTAAGTCTGTTAGTTAATTAAGTTTATATTTCTATTTGTATATCATCCTTATATGTGTTTACTTGTATATCATCCTTATATGNGGAACCCAAATTTGTTCAACATCACAGGAAAGTCTTTAATGAAAACTAACCATCCAAGTAAGTCTGTTAGTTAATTAAGTTTATATTTCTATTTGTATATCATCCTTATATGTGTTTACTTGTGTTAATTTGATATGTATTTACTTGTGTTAATTTGTAGGGATTTGGTGGGAATATATGGGTGGTTGTCTTCCTGTGGTTCAGAAGGTTGCTTGCAGAATCTTAAGCCAACCTTGTAGTTCCTCTCCTTGCGAGAGGAATTGGAGTGCTTGGGACGCTGCACAAACAAAGAAGAGGAATAGGTTAACTCCAGAAATGTTAGAAGATTTGGTATACATTAGAATGAATTCTTTGATGAAGGAGAAGTATGAAAGCCGAGCAATTCAGGATACAAAACCTATTGACCTAGAGAAACTTGGTGATTTGCCTGATTTAAACATTGAGTTGGAGACAGAGAGACTTGAAGAGACATATGTTGAACCTATTCATGATCAACCTAATTCTATATTATGATACACTTGTGCTTTTTTTTTAATGAAATGGGATGATGTAATTTGGATGATACATTTTGGATTATGTAGTTTGGATGATGATTTTGGATATTTAAATGATGTATTTTGGATATTTGAATGGTGTATTTTGGATCTTATATTAATCTTTGGATGGATATATTTTTGATGTTATTTCATGACATAATAGGTTTAGAATTTGAATTGAAATATGGATATTATCTATATTTATTTTGATTGTTATCCAGGTATTTAGAGAATTATTATGTCAATTTATGTCTATATATTGCCGTTTTTTTTACACCGTATTATTTAAATATAAACGTTTAAAACACGTACCGTCCGTTTTTTATTTTTTCCCGTTTTTTTCATATTTGACCGTATTTTTGACCGTCCCGTTCACGTTTTGATCCGTTTAAAACATGTCCGTACCGAACAATGTTTTTTTGCCGTTCCCGTTTTAACTAACAGAGGTCTGGATAGATAGGGCCATTTTCCGTTGGTTCGTGATGATGGGCTAGCCTAATATACGTTTTGGAAACCTGGGTTTAACTAACCGGTTTGGATCCGGAATTGTAACACTCTGTAGCGGTAGTGTCAACCTTAAGAAGCGATGAACTTCATTAATCACCACCGACCATGGTTTCAAGTATTGACCTAGGATCAGTCGTATCTACAGCATTGGATTGGTATTGGTTGAGATCAATTTCTCCTTCGATATCGATCCAGATCAATTATCCTGATCATTTCAAGGGTAAAATGGAAAAAAAAATAGTACTTTTTATAAAAATTAAGGGTAAAATAGATTGATACCCATCGATCTCATCTGATTTAGATAAGTATTGGATCGAAATTGATACCATCCCTTAAATCCTTGCCACCTAGTGAAGGAAAACTTTGTCCTACATCCCAATTGATATGACTGAGTTTCTCCACCCTTATGAAAGAAGAATTCTATATCAATAGTGGGTGAGAATTTGGAATAATTTGTAATCCCATATCAATATATAAAATTATAGGGATCAAATAAAATCAATCCACCTATGTCTTGATCTACTACTACGACTTAAAGGAAAAGATAATAAAAATCCACCTCCAATATTGGAGTAGTATGATTCTGAAAAGAGGTGATAAAATTCCTTGTTATCCGATTCGTCAAAAATTTTCCAACAGTCTTCTCCAGTTGCAAAGAGTAGCCATTTCCTGATTGCCAAAGTCTCTCATATAATGATTGAAGAGGTCTACCAAAGGTGTGTTAGATCTGAAACTGCAAAAAGAGGTCTACCAAAGGTGAACAATGGATTCTTCACACCTGACCAATGAAGGAAAACTCTTGCCTAATTATTATAACAATGGAATAATCTAACAAAGCCTGAGAATCTGAGGATGGAGTTGGGGATGGATAGAGCACAAACCTCCTACAGAAATGAACAACCTTTAATTTTTTCCTATGAGGCCATGACTAACTACCTACCTTATGATGCTTCATCTGATTTTTCTTTTTTAATTATTATCAAGGAATTAGAGGACCATAAATAATAATAAAAAAATCAATTGAAAAAAAAAATTATGAAAAGTTTTGGATGACACCAAAATTTTCTCCACTCTTTATAAATTTCATCCACTCTATTTGATCTTCTAAATGAACGGAGAAGATCGGATCAGGTTTATATACGAGAACAATCTTGTACATTCCTGATTCATGGTTTTAGAATCCATTAAATGTAGAGATAGAAAGTGGATTTCAAATCCACATATGAAGGACATACAAGATTATTCTTGAACCTAGATTCACAGTAGAATATTCCAAATAGTAAACGAGGGAAGAGTTAATGACCAACCCAAATGAATGAAGGAAAACTAAATAAACTAATTATGGATGATGGTTGCCCATTAGACAATTTTGGACCGACTGCTTGTACCATCATCTAATCTTACATGTGAACATCTAATATTTGTTCTTGTTTTCAAATATATCCTTAGCTCTTGAAATGACAGAAACTGAAACAAATAAATGTTTACATATACGATTAAATAATCATACAGACACGGATTCAAACTCCTAAAAGATAACATGAACCCTTTCAACACAGGCCCAGATCCCGTGAGAGTGCAGACCGAAAGCATTCACGAGAGCAAGATTTTAACCTTGTGGGAAGTTATTCACCATTAAGATACCGTAGATGCAATTGTAACGGTCTTAACGGTGGGCAGTTATTCGGCATTTAGAACAGAGCCGGTGGATATGAAGTCAAGAAAAAAAAACAAAAGATTGATGGAGACGTCTGTGGTTGGTTTCGAACGACGACGAATTGGGGAGCCATTATCATCAGAAGAAAAATAAAAGTTTCCTCCCCGGTGCAGCGAAGGTCTGTTTGGACGGGCCTTTAGATAATATACTTCGACACGTACACTTCTTTTTCCGCCATGTGTTGGTACTTCCTTTTATGTTCTTTGTCCTGGTTATAGCGGGGACACTTATGTCTCATAAGAGGGGATGAGGCAATAGTTAAGAAAAAGTGAGTTCAAGATTCTTTTTAGTTCGACATTGGCAAGAGAGGGAGATAGTGAATTATTGATAAGGGATGATTCCTTTAATATGACCCAAATTATTTTAAAGTTATGGGGGATTTATTCTAAAGTCGAACAATATCATGGTTTTACTATTACTCTTTTACATTTAGCTTATATTTATTAAAATTCTCTATTATTTTTTTCTTTTGTCTCATCCATCATCACGAGTTTAATAATTGATATTAGATTGGTGTTAGTGGCAGTCGATACTAATTCGGATTAGTATCGATCTCAATGATACATTTTTCATTAGGGTTACGACACATGATTTTAGGGATTAAAAAACTAATAAAAAAAAATTTGTATCATTCTCAATCAATACCGATATGAATCACTTAATCCTTCTACTATGAAAAGAGATTTAAATTCATGGGAACTTGCCACTCGCTAATGGAAGAATGAGACCCATGTAAAGTATTAATATTTTTCTCAATCGATTTTTGAATCAATTTAAAAAAAAATTAATAAATTACGGGTGAAATGGAAAAGTGATCTAGGTATTTAAAAGAGCAGAAGAAAGAGATGTAAAGTTCAAAAGCATAAAGTATCAGGAAAAAAAAAATAATAAAAGGTGGGAAAGTTTTAATAAATATAGGCCCAAGTGTAGGAGAGTGACACTAAATTCCCCAAAAATTGAGTCTTTGTTTTCTTTTGTTGAGCAGATTATTATCCATTTGCCATCATCTGGAGATGGAAATTTCATGAAAACCCAAGCTTTCTTTAATTCTTCACATCTAATATTGTTTAAAGATGATCAAAGAAGATATACATGATCATAGATGTAAAATGGAGAAGAAAACGATAAGATTCATTCATATTTCCACACAAACTAATGTCCTCATCCAAGTACATCGTTAATTTTTCATGGACATCAGCAATTATTTACTGAAAATTAAACACACACTTAAGATTCCATACCATAAACTACCACTTTTAAGTTTCCAGTACAGAAAGGAAAGAGACACCCCCATATACCCATAAACACATAAACCCATAAAAGTAACTCAAAATCATGGATAAACCTCAATAAGTGATCGGACACCCAGAACAGATTTGATCTTGTAATCAGAGAAACCAGCATCCTTGAAGAGTTTCTTCCATTCTTGTTCAGTCCTTTCCTTCCCCCCTACATCTAACATCACCAACACATCGAATAAAAGTTGTGCCTCTGTGGAATCAGGATCATCCTTCTTCTCCTCCACAACCATGTCCAATATAATCACCTTCCCTCCCTCTTCTCTTGATGGAATCGATTCCTTGCAATTCTTCAGTATTGTTAAGCACTCCTCATCACTCCAGTCATGTAGAACCCACTACAACCATGTGAACCAAGTTAGAAAACCCTACCATCCAAACATACCCTTACTAAAAAAAAAAAAAAAATTATTATCCTTTCAGAGACTAGAAGAGAGGAAAAGATGCCACCAAAGAGTCACACTAGGAGTTTACCTTGAGGTGAACTGCATGAGTGGGTGGGATAGATTCGAACATGCTCCCTCCGATGCCTTCGATGATGTCGTTCTTGGGCAAGGTAGCAATCACATGAGGGAGATCATAGACAGAGCACTTGACATGAGGGAAGGCCTCGGCGATAGTACGGGCGGCGGTTCCGGTACCTCCACCGACGTCGACGAGCGACTTGAGGCCTTGGTAAACCTCAGGGCACTTACGAACCACTATATTCATCAAGAAACGAGCGTCAGAAGCCATACCTTCGTTGAACACAGCGTTCATCTCAGGGTGCTGGCTATTATATTCCCAAAGGCTCACGCCATGGGCCATTTTAAATAGTCTTTGTTCTGTGGTTTTAAACCATTCACCAAAATAATGCCAAGTTGACACAAAAACTGGGTTAATCTCCTCTTCCATGAAACCCAATAGGTTTATGGGATTCTCCTTAACGAGGAGTTTGGAAGACGGAGTGAGAAGATACTCTTCTTCTCCATCTCGATTGGTTTGCCTCACAAAGAAGCCGTTATGCCCTAGTAAGCGCATCAAACGACGGAGACAATCTTTTTTCACCGCCGGAATGGAAAGTGCGGTGGCCAGTTCAGTGAGGGTCACTGGTCGGTCATGGCCGTGGATCACATCTGGTATACCCAGATCAACGGCACACTTAAGAGCCATTGAGTTGATGAAATTAAATATGTACTTCCATACGTGAGCTTGAGCTTGCAATTGCTCATCAGCTCTGTCTACCTCCACAATCGCCATGATCGATGAGAAACTTGAGAGACTTGAGACTTGAGAGACTTATCTCACACACTCTTCTAAAGAATCTTATCTTTAGAACTCAAAACTCACACTTCTAACTCACCATTTCACTGGTATATATAGACTAGAACCACATCTCCCAGGCCCTGATCTGCAAAACTTAAGCTTTCCTTCTTCTCTGCTACAGTAACTAACTGTCCTCAACTTTAATTTTCTCTTCCTTGTGCTCTGCAGAACTCTGTCCTCAACTCTAATTTTCTGTATCTTTGTCTAACCAACATGGGCAAGTGACTCTCGTCACTGTCCTCAAATTTAATTTTCCCGTTGCTTGTTTTTCTGCAAGACACTGTCCTCAACTCTAATTTTCTCTATCTTTGCCGTCTGCAACGCGTAAGTGACTGTCCTCAACTTTAATTTTCCGGGGTCTTCGCACTCCACATCCTCTCCAGTCCCCTCAAATGTTGAGAGAAATTTAGCCCTGCCACGATTCTTAACGATTATGGCAGATAAACTTCCGTCAGTTATCTAATAAAATAAAAAAAGAAATAAAAATCTTTATAGCAACACGTGGCGACAAGACAGAAAAAAATCCCCGTGACTCGTGAATCCCCAAATCTTATTGCAGGCAGTGATGGTCGTTGGCACCTGTCCTTTTTGTTTCCAAGAATAACCCCATTATGCGATTTAAATCCCTCTCTTCGAAAACTTACGTTCCACTACAAATCTTTTCCTGGAAATTATTTTCCAATGACTTATAAAAATTGTAACGTTATCGTTGTCACGTCATCATTTATTATGAGTTGCTCCATGGCAAGCATGGATGAATCGGGATCAAGGATTTAAGAGACGGTATACGTCTCTGCCGATACCGATTTGATATCGATCTAGATTAGTATATATTGGTCGATATTGTCCCTGCATTTTATGAAAAGTATGAAATTTTTTACTATTTTAGCCATGAACTGATATGGATCGGTCAAGATAAATTTACCATCATTTTCAATCTGGCAATCAAATGAAAATATTGGATCCAGCTCCTCTCCTTAGTGCTCGCGAGCCACATGGTGAGGTGATGATCCAACGTTTTGAGAGAAGCTCAAAGGATGAGGCATTGATAGAAACTCAGAGAATTGAGGCACCAAGAATTGTGAGATTATCCCCTCATCATGTAGCACTTGCCAAGGTAACTATAAACAAGAGCTAGGCAATGGGCAGTAATAAGAGGTACCCCATCTGAAAATATTAACCTCAAAAGTCAAAACTCTATGAGCTTGACAGTCGGGTTGAAATTGTCTACAATTCCGATCTCGTACAATTCCGTGCAATACCACCTTCAGACGGTGACACGTGTATTGATACCAATACAATGGTCCAAATCTGGTGCAACTAATAAAACATTAAATCAGTGAAGAGGCATTTAAATCAGATCTGGACCGTTGTATTGATATCAATACACGTGTCACCGCCTAAAGGAGGTATTGCACAGAATTGTACGAGATCGGAATTGCAGACAATTTTTTTCCCTGACAGTCTCTTCACATAAAAAAGAAAAAAGAAAAAAAAGAACTTCCCTGATGCTAGTTTGGGGAAGAATCTACTTGTCTTACCTGCTGTATTGGATTCATATGGTATGCATTATGAAAGGTGAATAACACCTGATGTCATGGAAATTTATTTTCCTCTTTTATCATCAATCCCCTAATTATGCAATACTTTCAATGTCCATGATCCCATGTGATATGTTTGGATGGAATTTCAAGAAATTTATGAGGTTAGCAAAACCCTCTAATTGATGTTGTAATTGTGACATGTATGTCATCTAATATAACATATTTAGGGTATCTAAAGTGCAATACATAGTTGGCGTTGAATTAACAGTTGTGAATCTTGTGACATCTACAATCTTACCCATCTCAAGTGAACAATTGTATCGTGTTCACTTCGTAAAAAAATTTCTCTCAACATCTCCTTTAATAGAATACCCTATAAATACAAAATACGGTCATAGATTGTTGTGAGATTATTTTTGCTACCATAGTTGAGATTGAACATTGATAATGATCCATGCTACCATAGATGCCACAAATTTACATTCCAAAAAAATTTGCATGATGCAGAACATGAATTTCTTCCTTCCATGAGATATTTTCAAGGACTTTTTTTCTCTCAACTTATTGTTAGAGGTATGGACCATTTCTTGTGAATTATGTCTGGTGGTAGGTGAGCCGCCTGCAAGAAGAATAGCATTTTGAAGAGTGTCGACATGGTGAAACAAATCATAGCAGGCCAATAATGGTTTGGCATTTGTGTGTTTGGTGATTGGCCTCAGATGACTGATCTTTGTAGGTTTGCCGCATTGGATCCCCAGTAGGAATTGTATATTTGCCAAGTGCACTTTTAGGTTAAAAGAAAAAATTCTAGTATTTTGGTGGAGTGGTTTTGGGGGAGGGAAGATCCTATACTAGATGAGGGATAGGAGGTCCCAAACTTGAAACTACCTAGGGGCTAGGCTTCCACACTAGCCTCAAACTAGGGCAGTTTTCCTCTATCAAATAATAAAAAAATAGTTTTATTCAATTTATTAGAGTATGGAACAAAATTTACGTCGAAACAAAAGTTTAGGTCTTTTTATATTGAGAATTTGCTAAAAAGCTTAATTTATATTAGGAGAAAGTTTCTCTCCACTAATGGTGTAAGGTATCGGTCTTTCGATATGAATCAGTATTGGTATTGAATTGGATATAGTATTGGAATTAGTCCGTATCAATTATATTAAATGATTTTGCCTTCAAAGATGCCAACACCTGACTATAGACAATTATACCCTCCATCTATACCATGTTCGTACGATTCACCAATCCATTATTGACCAACAATCTGTATAAATGTTAGCGATGGCGATATTGATACGGATTGGCTGATTAGAGACTGATAGCTAAAACCATGCCTCCATCATGGAAAAAGAAAATATACCACATGATAGTCATTATTACTTCCTCCAACTAGTTGAAGATCGAAAATACCCTTACCCCCATAATGATGCCCATCCCAACCCATTAATGTCCTCAGTGAAGGAATACCTCCTCTATTGTGGGCGAGGGAAATCACCCTTACATATTATTGCAAAGTTTTTCTAGTTTGTGTAGTCTAAAAGATTCCATCGGCAATTGATAAGCTCAAATTAGTCACCCAGTGAGACAAAGGCACATGGCATCCCAAGTAAGGACACGTGGCACCCAGCTGAGGGATATCTACTACGACCAGGACTCCAGAGATCAGAAGAAGGCGGAGGCTTGAGTCCCCCTCAACGAAGAGTGGCGCGGAAAGACTCTAACTATGTAAGGAGAAGGAGATACCCGGATAGGGAATATTCTCCATGAAGGTAGGAAGACGTATCCTAGTAGGACTCTGAAAAGGGGTAATCCTATAAGAAGGAACCCTAAAAGACAAAACGGGTAAGTCAAGATGCTCGCACCATTACTCTTGTGAAAATACTGTTCTGTCGGTCTCTAACTTGGGAGTCGGAGGAATAATCCCGAAGACACCTCCGGGCCTCTACCTTCTATGCTTGTGCAGGATCAGCGCTCAGCCTCATAAAGATTCTTGGCTGTAATAGATTGGCTCCGTCCATGGGAAACGATAGAGTAATAGTGGGGAAAACCTACAACTGTAAGAAAACAAGGACAGTGCCGAGTATGAATATGAATGAGGGGGAACCTTCAGAATCTCTCCCCCCCTTTCGGTGAACATCGGTGAAGAACGAGGCAACAATGATTGGGAAGGGTCTGTGAGAGACCAGCACTCGATTGGACATTCGGTGCGTAGAGATAGTAATTCTCCACCCACTCCTAGGGCGCAGAATTATATGACTAGGGAGCAGCTCAACGCCCTTCAGGAGAAGTATGACTGAATGACCGAGATAATGAAGGAGGTCTCCAAGGCCGTCTCTCAGAAGACTGATGGGGCAGTGCGAGGTTCCCATGTTCAGCCATAGCGAGTTCAAGATGAGGACTGAAGTAGCTTAGGGTCGATAAGGTCCGGCTTAAATCCTCGAAATCGAGCAACAAGGGAAAGCCCCGCACCCAAAGAAAGGACGCGGCGCGCCACAGGAGCTAGGCATGAGGAACCATGCCAAGGATATGGTCAGGGACATGAAGACTTAGGGTTGAAGCAAATGATCCTAGACCTGAAGGATGAGATCCGAAAGATAGCTGAAAACCAAATAGGAACTCACGAGCCAGACCTCACTAATGACATGACTCTAGCTAACGAGGTCATGAGGGATCTGCTCCCGATCGGTTTTCGTCTGCCCAAATACGACACCTACGATGGGTCTAGGGATCTCATCGATCATCTGGAAGGTTTCAACGTCACCATGCAGTTCCACCGAGTCTCAAAAAACATCATGTGTCGTGCCTTGCCATTGACATTCAGAGGAGTGGCAAGGCTATGGTACAATCATCTGTCGATGAAATCAATTCACAACTTCAGTGATTTGAGCTACTTCTTCGTGAATGGATTCTCCAGTAGCCAACCCCTTCAGAAGACCACATTGAATCTAACCAACGTCAAATATCATGAAGGAGAGTCACTGTGAAACTACATCAAGTGCTTCCAGCAGGAGAAGATCACGATCAGAGGTCTGGACCTGAAAGAAAAGTTCACGGCCCTACTGGCAGACGTCAAGGATAAAGAGCTAAAAAGGTCTTCGATGAAGCATACATCGAGGAACCTAGCTAAGTTAAGGGCTCGGTGTGATAAGTACATTCAGATGGAAGAGACCCTCTAGGCTGACGAAGAAGCTAAAGGTAAGGTGGGGAGGAAAAGGACCTCAAGAGGTGATGATAAGCCTCTCGAAGACAAAAGACGAAAGTCCGAATGTGATCGAGCACCCAATTCATCAAAGAAGTTTGAAAGGTATGCCCCCTAAACCGGAGAGGCGACCAGGAATGGCAAAGGGACCAGACACCCGAAGAAGCTGACCATTCCCTCTAGGATGCTTATAAAAGCCCAACTAGGGTTATAGCAACTATCAGTGGAGGCTTGGGCACTGGAAAGAGTTCCATCTCGGCTAGAAAAGCGAAGGCCTATGCAAAAAGCATACACATGGCCTAATGGTCAAACAAGAAGGCAAAGACGGGGATGATTATCTCCTTCTCGGATGATGATTTGGAAGGGGTGCAGATGCCACATGACGATGCCCTGGTAGTCGCCATGACCCTAGCTGATTGTAGAGTAAAAGGGATCTTGGTGGATAACGGTAGCTTAGCTGATATATTATTCCTCGAAGCTTTCCAGAAGATGAGCCTAGACAAAGAAAAGTTAAATAAGGTCGAACACCCGTTGTAAGGATTCTCGGGTGCCCCGATCAAAGTAGAGGGGTCGATCGAGTTTCTAGTAAGGGCTGGCACCAAAGACCACCAAGTAACAGTCATGATCAACTTCTTGGTAGTGGACATCACCTCGGCGTAGAACGCCATACTAGGGAGAGTCAGCTTAAACTTACTAAAGGCTGTCATCTCGACACCACACCTCAAGATGAAGTTTCCAACCAAGAACGGAGTTGACGAGTGTCGAGGTGATCAAGAGGCATCCCGAAAGTGCTACACCACCACCTTTTGGGGAAAAGAAAAGGCAGATAAGGCACTCCCGATAGAAGATTTGCATGATGACACCAGTTATCAGAGGGGGGAACCAGCGGAAGAGTTGATACAAGTTGACGTTGAAGAAGGGGATAACACTCGCCAATTCCAAGTTAGGGCCTTAATGCCAAGGTAACAACGAGAAAAGCTCATCTCGTTCCTCAGAGACAACTCTGATGTCTTTGCTTGGTCAGCCTCAGACATGCCTAGAATAGTTCGAGAAGTAATAGAGCATCGTCTGAGTGTCGACCCGACTAAGAAGTCAGTACAGCAGAAGAAGAGGACTTTCTCCCTTAAGAGGCAGCAGAAGATAGATGAGGAGATAGAGAAGTTCCTAAAGGCCAAGTTCATCCGTGAAATCCAATATCTGAATGGATATCCAACATGGTTATGGTCCCGAAGGCAAATGGGAAGTGGAAGATCTGCATCGACTTCACGGATTTAAACAAGGTCTGCCCAAAGGACAGTTATCCCCTGCCAAAGATAAACCTTCTCATCGATGCTACTTCAGGATATGAGGCACTGAGCTTCATGGATGCATACTCAGGGTACAATTAGATTAAGATGTGTGAGGCCGATGTCCAGAAGACATCATTCGTAATCAAGGGGGGACTGTATTGCTATGAAGTAATGTCCTTCGGGCTGAAAAATGCAGGGGTCACTTACCAAAGGTTAGTGAACAAGATCTTCAAAGGGATGATCGGCAAGACCATGGAGGTGTACGTGGATGACATGCTTATGAAAAGCCTGAAGGAAGAACACCATATCCGAGACTTAGAGAAGGCATTCCAAGTACTGAGGGAATATGACATGAAGCTGAACCCAATAAAGTGCGCATTCGGAGTAGCCTTAGGAAAGTTCCTTGGCTTCATCATCTTGGAGAGGGGGATCGAAGCCAACCTGATGAAAATATAGGTTATTCAAGATATGAGATCACCACAGAATGTAAAGCAAGTCCAGGAGCTGATAGACAGAGTCCCCACCCTAGGACGGTTCATGTCTCGGTTAGCAGACAAGTGCCTTCCTTTCTTCAAAGCCTTGAAGGGATCCAAAAGTTCAAATGGTACGAAGAACGCGAGAAGTCCTTCAAATAGCTGAAGGAGTACTTAGCGACGCCCCCGCTGCTGACGAAGCCAAACACCAGGGATACCTTACAGTTATACCTAGCTGTATCAGCAATGGCGGTAAGCGTGGTTCTGATAAAGGAAGAAGGAAGACAACATTGGCCAATATACTACGTTAGTCGAACCCTTTTGGATGCAGAAACAATATATAGAAAGATGGAGAAGGTGGCATACGCACTGGCGATAGTGACAAGAAAGCTGAGGCCCTATTTTCAATCACACACGGTATGTGTACTCATGGACCAACCCCTGAAGAAGATA
>NC_056561.1:21450694-21471291 GCF_013358625.1 Macadamia integrifolia | reverse complement strand
CCCCCTCCCCCTCCCCCTCTTCTACATTTAGGAAGAAATGTGAAGAAAAAAGGTACGATTGCATTCCTCCCATGAGTGTAGTCACTTGAAGATTCAAATCTTACTCAAGTTGGTAGAGTTGAAGATTTCAATGAGCAAGTATCTCTTAGGAACTTTTCAAATACATCTTAAGAGTACCAAATCATCACAGAAAAATGGTTATAAGAATATATATCCTTATATGAGTTTTACATTCATTGTTTGTATGTACTTATATATGCTAGGCATGAGAGATTATGTGGAATTGTTATGCTAACAAGTAACAAATGAAAATTGTAGTGCATTTATTATAAGTGCACTTACCTTGTTTTATCATCTGACTAGGGGAGTAGGTGTTTCTTTTTTATAGTTGTTACTATTTGTTGTATTGAATTAAGTGTCATCTCCGTTATATGTTAAGAAAAACCAGAGTGCGGATGCTCCCTACTACTTTGCAATTAAAGTAGTGTATTGGGTAGATACAAAGCCTTTACATGCACTACGTTGGGGACGTAGGCTTATTACCAAACCTCGTAAGAACTTGTGTAGTGTGTGTGGATTTATTTATATTGTACTTAGAGTGCTTATAGGTTGCAGGATGAGTGGCAATAGATAGTTTATTGATGTGGTGGAAGTGGAAGAGAAAAGCGAATACGATCAACATCAAAAAGCCATGGAAGATGGGACTACTGATTATATCTTATCATATTTGGTGGGAGAGAAACAAAAGAAGGCACGAATCGAAGGCTAGGCAAGATGGTTTTGTTTTTGAGAGCATAAAAAATGACCTTATTCTCTGCAATGGCGAATCATGCAAGGAAGTGATAATGGTTCCTGATGTTCTATGGTTACTGTGGCTGATTTTTTGGCAAAAACAGCTGCAAAATTTGAAGTTTCTTCTCCTATTCAATCCTAGCCTACGCTGATTGCTATGAAGCTAGAAGTTGATTGCCAATCTCGGCCTAGATATCATTTCTTTTAATGTTTTCTTATTATTCCCAGTATTTGTGATTTGCTTTCTGTTGTGGGTTCTTCTTTGCTAATGGCAATGCCAAAGGTGGAGTAGAATCCTTCAGATTCCAAATGTGATAATGCTTTTGTATATTCTTTTTATTCTTTTCTCTTAATACAATGATTTTTTTGGGAAAAAAAGTAGAAGTTTGGGCCTGGGAATTAATGCTCCCTTCACCCTCCCCTCCCCTGGAAGTGCACTGGTGCAAACCTCTCCCTAGATGGTTGAAGATCAATGTGGATGGAAGCTCTCTAGGCAATCCCGGCAATGCAAGCGCAGGAGGGGTGATGCGCAATAGTGTAGGGCAGGTTTGTGACTCCTTTAACGTCTTTCTGGGCATCAAAAAAATTTATAAGGCTGAGTTTGAGGCGGTGTTGGAAAGAATAGCGATGATTATGGCTCACAATTCCATGAGTGTGTGGATCAAATCTGATTCTGCATTAGTTGTTTCTACAATTCAGAAGAACCCGATCCCTTGGTTTGCTCTTCAAAAATGGATGTCGTCTCTTAGTTTCTTGGAATCCATTCCTTGGAAGATATCTCATTGTTTTCGGGAGGTAAACATTGTTGCAGACTATTTAGCTAAGAAGCTTCTAAAGCGATGGTCTCAGAGTACTCAGTAGGTTTTCCCACCCACATTGTAATTGAGCTCGAGAATGATGCTGTGAACATGCACAGATTACGATTCTGCTAGATCACTCACTTGCTCTCTCTATTGATGGCCATGCCAAAGGTGGAGTTTGTAAGTTGGTGTAGATATCATGGACCTCCGTCGAGATCGCAATAGGGCGTGTAGCGCGTGTACACACGTTAGGGGTCGACCCTAATGAGATGAGATAGTATCCCCTAGTCATCAAATGCCAAGAGAGGGATACACGTTATGGGTAAAAGGGAGTCACCACCTAGAAAGGGTCTAGGATCCATAAATGTCTCCCCCAATCAAGGGAGAGAGACTAATGACTCTGATGGATAAGGCTGGTTTGCACCAAGATTCTAGACAAGTGTCAAGTGACAGACTGGGAAGGTGTTAAGCACCCAGTCTGCCCGGCCTAAGGCCGGTCTCTTTTTGTTTGACCAAAGTTTATTTGTACCCTACTAACTAATCCTAAATCTAGGTCACTGAAAACCCTAAACTAGGTATCTAAGCATGACATGTGAAAACCCTAAGCCAAGTGTCTAAATTATGCTAGCTAGGTTATGATACAAATAATGAAATGATTACGCTAATTAAAAATTAAAAACCCTAAATGATTTAATCAATGAATTATGAGTCTTAGATTAAGCTAATCAAATAAGCCTAAACCTAGGATTAGTTGAGCAACTTATGAAACCCTAAATTAAACTAATTCGATTAATTGAGCCTAACCTAGATGGATGATCAATGAATTTGTGGGATCCTAAATTGAATGAATTAAAATGATTAATCTCAATCCCTAGTAATTTGTGAAATAAATCATTGCAATCCTACTTAATCTAATTGGTAAAAAGATTTATAAATTAAATGAGATCTAGTTGATTTATAAAAGTGAAATGGATTAATTACATTAAATGAATGTATTTTTACTAATCTACCTAATCTAGTATAGGAGGATTAAACTAAACCTAAGGTTTAATTAAATTAATTGTGAAACCTAATTGGACTAATTATGTTTATCTTGAGCTAATCTTAAGATCAGTTAAACATTTGTCAAAGCCCTAGTTAAGCTCATGAGAAGAGAATCTTTTAACGAATTAATCTAGTTAATTATCCTACATTTAATAACTAATTAGTTGGTTGATTAAAATAAAAAAACCACTAGAGGGAAAAAGATTGGTAATTACACAAGTTTAATAAATTGAATTGAATGAAGAAATCAAATGCAGTGATTAAAAAAAAAGAGGGGAAGATTCCACATAGAAAACATAAATGAAATAACAGATTGAGGGCATTACAAACATGGACTATCTAATCAGCAAATTAAAGAAA
Source organism: Macadamia integrifolia (assembly GCF_013358625.1). NCBI lineage: Eukaryota > Viridiplantae > Streptophyta > Magnoliopsida > Proteales > Proteaceae > Macadamia > Macadamia integrifolia. The sequence continues at coordinate 21,468,295 of NC_056561.1, read as the reverse complement.
TAATAAAAAAGAAGAAAAAAAAAAAAAAGATGAGAAGAAGAAAAAGAAGATGAAGGTGGGACTGGTTTTCTGCTACAGGGAAGAAGAAGAAGGAAAGGAAGAAGAGCTGGGGGAAGTGGGTTCGGTCGCTGTAGATTTTGGAGGAAGGAAAGGAAGAAGAGAGGGTCGGCTGCTATTGTTTAAGGGTTGCAGCAGCAGGAAGAAAAAAAGAAAGGGAAAAGGAGAAGAAGAAGAAGAAAAAAAAGTGGTGCTGCAAGTTTCAGTTGTGGAAGAAAAAGAAGTAGCAGGAGAAGAAGAAAAAGAAGAAGAAGAAGAAGAAGAAGAAGAAGAAGGGAGTGAAAAGGGTTCGGCCATGGTAAAAGAGAAAAGAAGAGAGGAAGAAGAAGAAGAAGGAGAAGAGGTGCAGGTTCAGTTAAGGAGAAAGAAAGGAAGGAGAAGGGAGTGGAGAGGGGCGGCTGGAGAAGAAAGATGGAAGAGAGGAAGAAGAAGAAACAATGGGATTAGGTTACATGTAGGATTCTGATCTAAGGGTAAACTAAATCAAATCGAACCTAGTGATGTAAACATATTAAGCCACAAATAAAATTGATTCATTAAACCAAGATATAATAGTAATAGAAAACAAACCAAATTAAAGAGAAAAAACGGATTAGCAAAAATCAACGGTTGGACCCAACGACCCAAATCAAACTATGTTGAACCTAATTAAAACAAAATAAACCCAATTGAACCGGAATTCACATTTAATAAAACACATTAAACCTAATTGAAACTAATTGAACCTAATTAAATCTAAACGAATCGATCAATAAATCAGAAGTTAATCTATTAATTAAACTAATTCTAAATCGCTATTGGGAGAAAAAAATAAATATCTTAAACCCGGCTTTAATCAAGAAACAAGGAGAGATAACCCTTGTGCTTCAAGTCCCAAATTGAACCGAATCGGACTAGATCTCCCAGCTCAAGGAAGGATTAATGTATTAAACTTTTAGACTTAGAGAATATTTGACTTTAGAGGGAAGAAGTTAGCCAAAACCTTAATGGAGTCATCCTCTCTCCCAAATTCTCAATTTTTTTCTCCTTTACTTTGTAAGAGAGGAAGGGCTATACTTATAGCCTTGGGACTTGAGACAATTCTCTCTTATTTCTGATGTGGGATTAAAAAACTAGAGAGAATTGTCCAAAAATGCTTGCTTTTGGACAAAGGGGTTTGGGCGCCATGTGGCACTCCTTGGTTGCTCGGAATGGAATCTGATGCCGAACTTTGGAGTCAACTTTCGGGAGTCATATCTTTCAAACCGTTAGTCAGAATTCGACGTGTAATATGTCATTAGAAAGCTTAGTCCGAACACTATCCAATGATGTGAGACATGATTGTGGTCTCGATCGGGAACCTTTACGGAAATATGTATAAAGTAGAGACCCAGATCATATAATGATGGGCGTCGATTCGCATAGTTCTCTCATCAAAGTGTAATGTCCGACTAGAGGGGACAAATGACAATAATCCACAACATCAAATTCTAATTTTTGAAAACATTTTCTTCTAAAAGTTTATAGGGGAAAAATGGTCATTTTCTACTCTAAGCTTGAAAATTCTCCAAGTCTAAAATGTCTAACATGTAATTCTTCATATTGTCATCATTACCGGGGGGTGACAAAATTTGGTGTCTACAGTTGGTCTAGTAGTTTCCATCATGTTCTTTGTTTTCTTTTTGTATTCACTCCCTTTTTAAATAAAATGATCCTTTTAGCAAAAAAAAATATAGGTTGCAGGATGAGTGTGCATACTTAGAAGTGCCTATGATAAAAGGTTGGGTGTGTGCACAACTATGTGTATAACAGCTATAGTGTCTACAATGACCAGTTAGTATGTACAGTCAGAACCCTCTTAGTTTTTTCAATATAGATTGTACAAGCTATTTAAAGAGAAGTCTAGCATCACCAGTGCATAGTTAGACAGTGTGTTTTCAGTGACAAATTAGCTTTCCAAGTCATCTTAAATGTGTTCACACGATTACTCATAAGCAAAGAGCATAAAGCAAGGATTATTTGCTTCTGATGAGGTAGAGCACCAGATGATATAGGGATTTACAAATGTTGATGATTATGACATAGATGGAGTAGTTGACTTAATAGGAGAGTTGGCATCAACTTTTGATTACTTGAACTTAGAGAGAGAAAAGTTTAGAAAATACAACAATGATCTCAGAGAGTTTCTAAGTTATATATGGTTTGAAACTTCAAGTGAAGGAGTTCAAGTATATCGTTGATGTACTTAAAGTTCAAATAATCAGGAGAGATTGGAGGAGTTGTACACTTAAAGTAGATAATTTCACATCGAGGATACGATTTTTAGAGGTTGAGAAGCCATGTTCCTCATAAGTGTTATAGAAGATCCCACAGGTGTCAGAGGAAAAATGTGATATTCAATCCGTTGAAGTGCATGAAGCTCAATTGGGCAAAAAATGTGATCTTTGTACCAGGTTAGAGTCTAAGAACTTAGCCTTGAGGAATCGTCTGGAGGAGTAATCTTTTAATTTTTGGGGACATGCTCACACTCTTATAATTAGTTTTAATGATAACAAACATATGGAGATATTTCACAATTTTCCTTCAACTATTATTTTGAAGAGATTTCATATCAAAGATCAAATTTGATGGATAGAAGAAAGAACGGAAGTTTGCAGCCATCAAATGATAAAGAACGAAGTTAAGAAGTAAAGAAGTTATAAAGAATAGTCAAAAGAGGGGGAAAAAAAAGAAATCAAGATCTCAAGATATCAGACCTCAAAGTATCAAGACTTCAAGACTTGGAATAAAGAGTGCAAGACAACAAGAGGACACTAAAGGCCTCGTATAAGAAACCAAGTTGAAGACTTCTTGCATTGTTTAGCTTGTTGCAATAACGCACACATATCACTGCATGCATTTGCATAATCACATTATCATTAACTTAGAATGACCATAAGTGATGCCCAATGACCATTCATATAAAACACAAATAATTTTGGGAATGTATTGGTTATGATAAGTCATAACAATTGTTGTGGTTTCTGTAAAGTTCATATTCAAGGTCATTTTAATCATTTCATGTGATATTATCTAAAGAATTGTTCTTCTCCGAAGTTGTAGGTTTTCGAGTTACAAAACCAACACAACTAGAATCGGATCAATCCAAGGTCAGACGAGAAATTTATGACTGCTTTTGTATAGTCTATCTGAATAGGACCTATTCTGTCCGAACCAATCCAGTTCAAACCAGAAAAAATCCAATCAATCAGACCCCTATTGGTCAATCTGATCATGATCAGACAGTCACGAAAACCCTCCAATGGTCGATGGCCAAATTGTCTAGTAAACCAGAAGAGCCAAAATATGACCATTAGATATTGTTTCCCCCAAATAGAACCCAATTCACTCCTATAAACACCCCACTATGTGTAAAGAAAAAGCACTCAATACTACTCATCCAAGTGCATTTATTGAAGCAATAAAGTGAAGAGGAACTCAATTCTCTCTACAAGTTATTTCTTGAGTTCAAGTTCTACAATATAAACACTCTTGTCAAGAAGAACTCAAGTCTCTCTACAAATCTTCTACACTATCTTAGCATTCTACATGAAGGTGCATACATTCTTATCATTCCATATCATTACATGCACCACACAAGGTTGTTTACCCCAAGAGTTGGTTGAACTCTAGGAGTGGGCTTATTATTTGTACAAGTGCTAGATCGGACTTATGCTTGTAAGACCCTCTCATCATTGAAAGAGATTCTAAAAGATCCTCTCATCTTGTAAAGAGATTATATGGATCCACTTATCTTTAAAAGAGTTTGTAAAGGTAATTCCTCACCACCTACTATACTGAAAAGAAAGAACTAACGGATAGCTCTGAAGGGAATTATGAGGGGAGTGGAATAGACTTTGTTGAGTCGAACCATTATAAATTTCTCTATGTACCTATGTGATTATGTTTTATATTCCACATTTTATTTACAATCACATATTTGAGGCTTAAAAGGTGAAAAAAGTTTAAATCCACTAGGGATAAGCTATTCACCCCCTCTAGGTTATCCAACATTGTTCTTAGTGATTTTGGTGAATATGAGAAAGAGATGGAGGCACTAAAATCAAAGGTGGCAGAGTTCCAAAGAGAAGAGCTCACAAGCTTAGAAGTGAAAATTGAAAAATTACATTGAAGATCATGAAGCAAAGCTCAGTTTAAGTATTAAGAGAAGCAGCGAACTAGAAGACGAAATTACATTTCTTAGAGCTCAGTTGGTACAATGTAAAGGCAAAGGTAAAATTGACAGTCTTGTAAAAGATGAAAAGCACGAAAGGACTCAGAGGAGAAGAAGAAAAATGTAACGAGCTAGATTGACATCATGCGATGAGATGAGATATTTGGTACCACAGGTTGTACAAAGACACAGAGGCACAATTGAGTCATGTAAGAAATGAAAACATGTCTAACCTTGTCAGATTAAGCATGCAAGACAAACACAAAATGCATGGCCATGGAGGGGAATGGACAGAGATGGCTTCACCCATGTCACTCACAAAAGACCAAGAAGAGATTCACAAACACAAAGATAGATGAGTAGATTGGAAAATCAGGCTACGAAGAGAGGTAGACTGCATTATGGCAAGTTGGTAGTTATGGAGAATTTGTTAAAGAGTTATCCATGACAGACATAGTCAAATGATTCCCCTACTACCACTCAGATGAGGCACACACTATGGCAGTTCAGTACACAGACTGCAGATACAAGGCAATAGAGGTCAGCACCCTGTGAAGTGCTTGAGATGTCATAGGCATGGGCATATTGCTAGATTTGTAGAAGTATGGTTCCTAGTATGTAACATATGTTGGATATAGAGGCAATTGATAGCGTCTCAGACATCTGTGTGCAGTACTTGGAAGGAAAAACCCAAGTAGAGATCACAAGTAACAGTGAGCAGAGTCTGGATTGAAAAGGTGAAATGTACAAGAGACTGCAGTTCATTGATGGCATATACAAATTTCAGAAGTGTTGGCAAGGCAAAAATGAGTTCTACAATGAGTTTGCTTGGTAAGAGATAGTGGAAGAAGATGGTTGTAAACAGAAAAGGTAGGCAATGCAGAATGATTTCACAGAGAGACAACAGAAGCAGAGACAGATTCCCAGGACAATTGATCAGAGAGTTTGGAAGGAGAAGCAAACTGGAGTTAGTGCCACACCCATCATCTCCAAGTTATCACCCAAGTTGGGTATGGGAGCAAACATTTCTCCTATGCACTGAGGGGCACCATGGGGCACATTGAGAGGGGGAGTACACTGAATATATTTCAGTACTCCCAAGTGGACTCAGAATTGATTGAATGAGCCCATGTTATAGTGTTTACAGTTATGAAGACAGAACTTGTGGTTTAGATGACAGTTTCAAGTTCTGTGCCTCTTGTTGAGATGTGGTTTTGTGGCCGTGCAGAGCAGTGAAGAAGTTTGATAGAGATTCTGAAGATCATGGTAGACACAAAATCATGTAGGGCTGGCAGACTAACGATGGATGGTAGAGCAAGTGCATCAATTAAAATTTGGCTTTTGCTTAACAAGAACATTGTTAGTGTTCTTGATGCATGGTGAATCATCCATGGGAAGAAAATAAATAAATAAATAAATAAAATATTACTTGTTCGGCCCAGATTGACGACTTTACTAAGAGAAATGTAAGACTTTTAGGTGTTTTTTCTCAACCCTCCAATAAAATTCTTTTTCTCATTAACAGTCAAGTGGAGTAAAAGACTAAAAGGCTATACATGTACTAGCTCATGGTGCTTCTAAATCGGGACATAGTCATGGTTGGGCTCTTGGTTGCCTCCTCACATCATTCCTGTTCTTTCATCAGCTCTTCCTCACATAAGTGTCTTAAAGAATTGAGTACTTGACTTTGCAAACTGATAATGGGGAAAAGAGATGAGAAAGCCATCAGAGGAAAACTAAGAGTAATTTACCTTCTCATGATCATGGTTCCCACATTTGCAACTTGTCTTTTCTAACTGGTTTATTCTTGCACAAATTCTATATTGAATGGCATGTATTACATGTTCTAAAAAATTCCTTCTTATTGCATGGTCAGTTTTTGTGTGTGTGGTGAGAGTTTTTTCTTTTTTTTTGGTTAAATCCTTTCTTCCCCACTACTATGAGAAATTGAAGAAATTTTATAGACTGCAAGGGAAGAAACAAATCAGCAATGGAGAAGGTAGCAGAGTTGCATAGAACTGACAACACAAACTGAGATTACATTAGCTATACATAACGATGAGTTCATTGCCTCTACCTGAACGGCAACAAAGAGAAGTATTGCCAATCTAGCAATCTAGCTCAGTCTGATTCTAATGGACATCCCTGAACTCCAGGTGGATGATTACCCATTGGAAGACCATCTCCTTAACTCTGTTTCAATGAGCCGAAAGAATGTAACCTGGTGTTCTTCAATGATTGTAGAATTTCTTTCTAACCAATGGCACCAACATATAGCAGCAAGAGAAAGACTTCAAAATAAACTACCCTGGCTTCCCAAATGTTCATTGCCCCATCTTTGGAAACCAACACCTTGGTGCCTTCTCTTCTTGATGATGAACATGGAAATGCAGCAAAGCTCCCCCCCCCCCCCCCTCTCTCTCTCATTGGCCTGGACAATCCGAGATATCCTACATAAGATTAGATGACGAGTTCCTCAACTTTTCTCCCTTAATAATACTAGCTCCACGGATATGCAATTACAGAGAGAACATTGTATGAATAAGAGCCCAGAATGATTCTCTCCCCAATACCGAGACTCACTCACAATGCTGAAGAATATTCCCCCCCACCCCCCCCCCCAAAAAAAAAAAAAAATCTACTGCAGACAAAAAAATTGAGATTCTTTGATATTCTCTTGAAACTGCATAACCAAAATCTGAAATGCATCCATGTCCCTACTGATTACTTATCTGCATTTCCCTGAATTTGCAACCTGATCATTACCACCATTTATCTAATCCTTTAAAGACCATGTCTTGCATATCATAAAACAGAGTCCCTCTCATTTAAATAAGTATTTTTCATAATAAGTGAAGTATACAACAACAACCCAACTATAGATGTATGATAGAAGAATTTAGCAACGCAATTTGACCAGCCTACAAGCACTGCAAGAAAGTTATACCATTCATGAAGTCTCTCAAAGAACGCAGTGTCATATATTTGTTACATTTAGAACATTTTAACTACCCACCACCAAAGATGAGAAGCATCTTCACCCTTCCATCACCTACCAGTAGTCCCCACAGGAACAGAACCCATCCCTGAAATGGTGGAACCTTTTGTTATCTCTCACAACAATATCCCTCTCCACCACTTTAGACACCAACTTGGCTGCATTGTGGCAATCCACACAAATTCGGAGGTTCTTACAGATTCTCACGGTCACACCTTTGGGAGTATTCAACAGCCCAAAAGAAATCGCCAGCTTCTCACTATGCCCACGTAATACCTCTGCCTTTTCATGTTCAGTCAATGCATGCAGCACTGAATTTGTATCAGGTACATATCCAAGTCCAACTATCTTCTCTTCTAATGTTCTCCACATTTTGCATATCTCTTCTGACGCAGGATGTGCATCATCACCTACCACAAAGCTGTAAATTTTCCCTTTGACTTCAATCCAACTACAGCCTACATCCTTCCGCAGGCCCATGTCCTTCATCCTCCCTCTAATCCTTCTCACATCATCCCACCTTCCTGATCCAGCAAACAAATTTGAAAGTAAGATGTGGTTTTCTGGTTTGTCAGGTTCTAGCTCTAGCAACTTATCAGCAACTTTCATCCCCAGAGGCACATCACCATGAATTCTACAAGCACTGAGCAAAGCGGCCCAAATTCCAGCATCTGGTTCCTCGTTCATTCTCTCTATCAGTCTGACGGCTTCATCTAAGCGTCCAGCTCTACCTAGCATGTCCACTGCACATGCATAATGCTCTAATCTTGGCTCTATTCTATACTCATTCTGCATCTCTACAAAGTATTTCAGACCCATTTCAACCAACCCAGCATGGCTACATGCCATTAAAATACCAACATATGTGTACCCATCAGGCTTCAAACCTTCTCTCTGCATCCTTTCAAATAGATTTATTGCCTCTTCTCCACATCCATTTATTCCATACCCTGTGATTTGAACAGTCCATGATACCACGTCTTTCTCCCTCAATCTGTCGAACACCTTACGAGATTGACCAATGCAACCACTCTTTGCATACATGTCTAGAATTGAACTTCCAACATAAGGGTCTGCAGTGAGGTCCTCTTTCAAAGCAAAACAATGGATCTCTTTTCCAAGACGCAAAGCTGATAACTGTGTGCATGCCCCAAAAATGCTTGTTATTGCAATCTCATAAGGATGGGTTCCTTCCTGCACCATCTGACGAAAGAGATCAAGGGCTTCATCTGGGTGTCCATTTTGTGAGTACCCACTGATCATTGAATTCCATGCTATTCGATTTCTCTCCCCCATCCTGTCAAACAAAGAACGTGCAGACGATGTTCTTCCACATCGAATGTAAAGTGTAATTAGGGAAATTCCAATATATGAGTCTATTTCCAACCCATGGTGCAGGATAAATCCATGAATTGTTTTTCCATACTTGAAGGATTTCATGTTGGCACAAGCTAAGAGTATACTACCAATTGTAAACCGGTCGGGCTCTAGACCTGAGTGCATCATTTTGAGGAATAAATCAATTGCCGTACTTGGATCTCCATTCTGTGCATACCCACCAATGATTGCATTCCAAGAACTAACGGTTTTAGTGGGCAGGTTGTAAAAAACATCATTTGCAGAGCTAAGCGACCCACATTTAGCATAAGCAGCAAGAAGAGCACTGGCCACCAAATCATCAAAGTGAAACCCATTTCTGAATGTATAGGCATGAAGCTCCTTCAAGCTCCGGAACTCTGACTTCTCTAAACAAGCTGGCAACACATTCAGGATTGTGATGACATTCAATCTAGTTGCCCCTACCTCCTCTTCCATATGCATTCGGCGTAGAAGATTGAAAGTTCCAAACACATCCCCTTCTCTAGAATATCCTCCAATCATGGCATTCCAAGAAACAACATTCCTTGGCTTGCTTTTTTCAAATAGGATACAGGCATCAGCTAAACATCCACATTTGGTATACATATCAATCAAGGCATTGTTCACTGCAATTTCCCGACTCAGACCCAATCTCACAGCCAAGCAATGAACCACCCTACCCATTTCTACATCTCCTTCCCCTGCACACACCGGCAATATCGTAACAAGTGTTGCATCATCTATTCTCAAATCTTCCTCGCACGCCATCATCTCCCTTAACAAATCAAAATTCTGCCTTACAAACCCATTTTCCGAAAACACAGAAATCTTAGTGTTCCAAGAAACCAAGCTTCTCACAGGCATACTCCTAAACACTTTAACTGCCTCTTCTAGAACTCTACACCTACCATACATGGCAATCAAAGCATTTCCCACAAATACATCCGAACTAATCTCCATCTTCACTGCCATGCCATGGACTGACTGCCCCAATCTCAAGCAAGTAAGCCCAGCGCAAGCCTTGAGAACGCATGGGAAGGTGAAATTATCCGGTCTAAGAACGGTAACTGAGAGTAATTCAAAGAACACAACTAGTGCCTCATCCCAGAGCTCATTCCTTGTGTAACCACTGATAAGCGCATTCCACTGAAACAAGTTCCTCTTGCGTGATTGATCGAAGACGACACGAGAATCCAACGGATACCCACACATAGAGTACATTGTAATGAGACGGGTATTGAGAACGAAGTGATTTCTGAATTGACTCGTAGCCTGCACCATCTCGTGGACTCGCCGACCAACCTCGATGTCCTTCCTTTGGCCGCAGGCCTGTAACAGAGCACCAATGCCATCAACTCGCTGTTGGAAGCTAATGGTGCCATCGTTGGGGTGTCTCTGCAGAAGAAGCAAAGCCTCGTAGAGATTTCCGGATTGGCAGAACTTGTTTATCTCTTCAGAGAAAGAAGATTGATGGTCTGAAGTATCGAGTGGAGTGATGGCAAGAGAGTCGCAGCGGCTCTGATGGGTTTCGATTGAAACTAAAGAAGAAAGAGAAACTCTTGTTGGCAGGAAAAGGGAGCGCAAAGAATTGTCGTCAGTAGCCGTGACAGTGTTCTTGAAAGGTCTGTAAAGCCCTGGTTGATGGTGGCGGTGATGGGCGGAGATTGGTGGCGCCACCAGAGCCATGTCGGAGCCAAGGAATAAAATAATCTTATCGTTTAATAGTTGAGCTTATTTGCCCATCAGGAGCAGTGGTCAAGAGATCGAATCCTATTCTTGGTTGAATAATCTAACGGCTGTAAGGAGCCATCTTAACCATCGAAGGAATAAATCTACGAACCTTAAGATATTTAATGGGCCCACTTTGATAAGATAAAATGGAAAGAGATGTGCAGAGTGTAAAGGCAGCGCCCAGATAGAGATGGAGGCAAAATGACAGTCCAACTCCCACGAAAGGAGATAATATCCACCATATTGATGCTTCCCCAATTCCAGGTACATTACCATTAGCCCCATGCTGATGAAGGAGCCACACTCTGGAGTCCGGACAGAACTCTTCCCACACCATTCATGACCTCCATAGACATTGCTTGGGAGCTGGATCAATGTCTATCAAAATTATGAGTGATGTTTGAGCTAGAGAGCTAACGTAAAACAACGGAGCGGGTGGCAAACCATTCAAATCGATGAAAATCAGGCAGGTGGGTCAACTGGTTCAACCTGCTTATAACCATTAAATGTCTCTGCAGGGTTTCAGCCCATGGTGCTGTCACCAGTATAGGTCGCCGCTGATACCGATATCGATACCGATATCAATACCAATATCAATGCCAATGCCAATACCAATACCAATACCAATACCAATACCAATACCAATACGGCAGAACTATTATGCTCCTCAAAATACCAACACGGTTTTTTTGAACCATTTTGCCTTCCCCTGTTCTGCTACTATTGATAAGGTAATGGAATTGGTATCCGTCACAGGCTCACAGCTGATCCAATCCTGATACCTAAAACCATGTCTCTGTATATTCTGTATTCCAACTTCTCCCAGGAATAGAACTATGCATGCGAATAAAAAATAAAACCTTTGGTTCAGGATCATAAAATGAAGCACAGTCAACATTCAACAATCCACTGCAAAAAGCCAACTCCCACCCCCCCCCCCCCTCTCTCTCTCCCTCCTCTACAGAAAAGGACATAGCTATCGCTATGCTCTAACAGGGACCAAAGATGGAATTAGCGAGGTTATGGATGAGACCGATGGCATTCAATGAGATGTGACCTGCAGAACTTTAATAGGTTTCTACAGACTGCAAGAGGACCATAACATTGAAGATAAACTTCTCTGAAACGATTAATCCACGTCCCAATACCCGGTAAAATTTATTCCACGTATCATCAACCATAGAGTTCAAGGGTTGACCAGAAGTTCAAACATTAAAGTTCTTCTAAATATCATTGAATTGTCTCAAAGGATTGCCCTGTTAAATGCACTAGATCATATCATACGCAAGAAAAAATGTCATGATCAATTTACCCAAAAGAAAGAAAGAAAAAAAATTCAGATGCCAGCTTGCATGTAAGAAAGAAAATTTTCAGGTGATTTTCAATACTCAACCTACCAATAGTGACCTCAATGATCATACAGGAACCCAAACTTGATGTTTTAGAAATGGCCAAACAACTCAACTCAGACAGGGTGGTGACTGGCCCCTTTGGCATCAGCTTCAGTTACTTGGCCAGTGAAATTTATTGAGTTCACAAAGGCTTCATAGTTTAGGAGATTTGTGAGGAAAATTATGAGATTTGAGAGAAACTTATGCTTCACAAAACAGTGAGAAGTTTTTAAAGTGAACACATAACATGATAATGAAAATGGTGCCAAATGCCAAAACTAGCACTAATCAAAACCAAAAGTTAAGATTAAATAAAAAATAAAAATAAAAATCTTTTAAACCAAAATTGATTATTTACTGACTCTATCTTATCATGAGGTTGCTTCATTAATAGGAACTTCCAAATCAAATTACAGACACACTATATTTTACCAAAAAGTAATATTAAAACAGGTACTCGAAAAACAAATCAAATGGACACCATCTTTTATTACAGTAAGTACATTAAAACGGTAAAGATGTCTTTGGATGCAATCACCAGGCTCCCCATCTTTTTCTCTCCTATCTTTCATTCCAAAAGCTGAATCAAAATTGAGCAGGAAAAAACAAATAACAAAAGAATTTTCAGGTAAAATGTTCCAGAACCATTTCCTCCTTGTGCTCAACTTCCACAAACTGGTGACCTTCTCACTTGACCTATGAATCTCCAACCCCACCCTCCAAGCCACCTCACACAGTCATTACCTTCAAGAAATTGACAAGATTTTCTCACTTATTTTTCTTACGAGACTTCCCCCACCCCCCCCCACCCCTCCACCCTCCCTTGCAATGAGGTCAGCTCAGGCATGTGTTGATAACAACTAACTAAAGCTCATAAAATGCTCATCGCAAAGGTGAGGAAATTCCATTGAGCAGACCACAGTTGCCAATATGTTCTCCCGTCAATCACCATCTCACCAACATATCGACTATAAAAATCCAAGTCAGAAAGAGGTTTTTTGGGTAGTCACAAGGACCATCGTCTAAGCTTGATGGGGGCTTTTTTTTGGGGCATGGGGGGCTTATATATTGTAAAATGAAAATGATGGCAAATGATCGTTGAGATCATATCCAACAGAAAGTTGGCTTCTCAAAAATCTAAAGCAGGCCATGGAAGATTACTCAGGCAAGAACAAAGATGTCCACCCTGCATGAGACAAAATTCACTCACCCATATGGTTGGTTAAGCAAGTACAGCAGGACAAATATCTACAAAACGGACTTCAGTTTTGCAATTTTGAACATAAGTTACCAATTCCACTTGGATCCCAGCCTTCTAAAAAAGGCTGATCTAATTCACCATAACCCCCATCAAAGTCATTATTCTGTAATTTATGGCTTCTATGATTTTCAAATGATATTTGTCTTTCTTCTGCAGAAAGCCAGCAGTTACTTTGGATAATTATTGTCTTCATTAAAGATAATAAAATATTTGAATGTTTTCCCCAGAAAAATGTGTGTCAAGAAAATAGATGTCCAAACTCAACAGAAGAATTACAGAAGCATTTAAAACAAAGTTTTTTTAATTTCTTTTCTTTTATTTCAACTTCTTGTTTTTTTTATCAATACAAGGAAGTAGCAAGTACCATGGATAAACTTACTACATATGGTCATTTGTCATTCCCTAAATAAATCATAAGAGACGGTATCAGTTACATGATAATGACTTCTATTGTGCTGTGTGCATACAGAACTATGATAGTTAAGGTACAAACAAATCATAACTGGTGACTCCAATAAAAATAAAAGATAACGGTATTATATTTTATCCATGGCAAACTAATAAACATTAATGAGCGTCACTCCAAAAATTGTAACTAATAAGGGGTACCAACCAAAAAGCCAAGTCCCCAAACAGGACCATGACCTGAACCTCTTTTGGCATACCTCGTCGCTGTCCCATGATAGAAACTATTAATCTAGAGCCCAAAATTGCAGATTTGCACAAACTCCATCTCATAGTCGACATATTTGGTCCACAGGTGCCGGAACTGGTTCATTGCAATGTCAAGCCATGGCTTCATATTCCCATTGAAATGGACAACTGCAGCATTGTTGATCTCATTCATGCTGATGCTTGGATTGTAACCAAGCCCAAGAACATGCCATGATTTGTCCAATGGCTTTGTTGTTGAGTAGAATGTGATCAGGCCTGGAGGAAGGGTACCCAATTTCCACAAAGTCCGGTTCTCATTCTATCAGAAAGAAGAAAAAAAAAATCACTATTAGAGACCAAATCAACTATTTCTAATAATACTAGTATAAAAGAAGCAGAAGTATAAAGTCACTGAAATGGAAGAAAGCAGAGTCTCTCACCAAGTTCTGCCAGTAATGGTACTGCTCTGTGCACTTCTCCCGCTTCCAAGAATCAAGGTCAAAGAAATTCATGCCATAGGCCCAGGCACAAGCCTTAGGGTTAAACTTCTCCCTGATGAGAGGATGAGAGAAGTTCATGTATTGAGAGTAGCGGTGAAAGGACCCAAAGCAGGTCTCAACAGCCCCATTGACCTTCCCATCCATATCAATCTTCCATAAGCCTGTCAAGTCCTTCTGCACCACAACATCATCATCAAGAAATAGAATCCGATGTAACTTCGGGTACATCTCAGGTAGATAAAACCTCAGGTGATTCAACATTGACAAGTACTTGGGATTTCTGAATTTCAGATTATTTGCATCCTTGGTCGAATTCTCTGCCCGATTCACAAAGTAGAAATTCAGCAAGTTCGCTGACTCAAGCTGCTTGAGGACCGGAACATAAGATGAATTCAAGAACTTGTAATCTTCCACAGCCTTCACCTCAACATGGGCACCACCTTCGGCAGGTCTCATCTTGAACCAAACCTGCATTGCTGCGAGATTCATTCTATCGGTGACGACATGGAACACATGCTTCCATGGTTCATCAGCATTCTTAGCAGCAGAATTCACCACAACAGAGGCAGCAATCACGTTGTCTGAAAAAATAGCGTAGTGGTAGAGACTGGGATCTTCGAATTCGGGCTTGGACTCATTGTCCACATATTTATCAGGGTGAGTAATGCGTTCCTCTACAAGCCTCATGGCCAGACAATGCAAACTCTTAGGAATGGATTTGGCAGCAATGAGACTGGAGAAAGCCCCCTGCTTCTTCGCCTTCGCGAGCTGTTCATTGACAGCAAAGATGGTATCTTTAAGCTTCTGAATCTTGAGCAGATTATCAAACGATTCCTTAGCCTCTGAAATGAGTTGGCGTGCGAGTTTAACCCTATCTTTCACCTCCTTCTCGAACTGGCGAAGCACGTCTTCATCGATTCCCCCATCGGTGCCTAGGTAAGAAGGGCGTGACATGAGGTCAGAGAAATTCCGAGTCAGATCATCGAAACCCGGAGCTGCTTCGAGTTCTCCAGCTTGAGCTTGCGAGCATAGGCAGCATAAGCATTGACGAGGGTAATGTGATCGTTGGCCTGCTTGTAGATCAAGTCGACCCTGGTCTTCAGTGGATCGGACTTCAGTGCAAGAAATGTCCTGTGAACGTAGGCTTGCACATGAGGTCCCGTGATCGGTAGAACCTGTTCCTTGTCATTGTCATTAATAACTACTTCAGATTTAAGAAGAGATTTATTAATGAAACTTACTGAATCTTGACTGGAGGTGGAGGGGCTGATGGTGAAGAGAACAGAGAGAGTAGCGAGGAAGAGAAGAGTGAACATAGCAGAGACGAAGATCCGGTAAGAGAAGAAGCTCCGAAGCCCTCCAGCTCCGACTCCGGCGGCAACAGAGCCCAATCTTCCGCCGCCTGTGATCAATTGACCAACTCGAACGGCACCTGCCATTCTCACTCTGGAGTCTGGACTCAATCAATCGAATTAGTTGTGCGGTCTCTGGCTGTCCTTAGAGAAAGATTCAGAACTAAATACAGTACAGAAAAGAAGGGAGGAAGTACAATGGGAACTGGAGAGAGAACATGAAAGGATCTGAGAGAGTGAAGGATTCATCAATGGAGGTATCAGATTCTCTATTTTATGGTTTCAGATTGGTGGGTTCGCTAAATTTGCAGAATTTGGGTTCTTTGTTTTCTGTTTCGGGGAGGAAGGGGAAAGGGGGGGAGGAGAAGAGTATTCTAGCGGGTGAAAACCAACTGAAAGCAGTGGAAGTGGCGTACCAAAACAAAACATCTGGGCGTCGCTTATTTGGAAAGATTGTGGGACACCACAGGAGGAGAGATTCTAATCTAACGATAAAAAAATGGATTTATGATACATCCTTTCACAGCCTATCGTTCCTCTGATTTACGCGGTTTATATTATATTTTTTTATTTTTTATGTAATTACGATAATAATTTTTTTTTGTAGAAATTAGAATAAGAAATCAATCACAAGTGATCGTGGGAGAAACAGGTGGCTGCTTGGATTGCTTCGATCCAATGGGTCTTGTTTATATATTTTTTTACTTTTAAATCTATAAATTTAAATTTTGTTTTCCTCATTTTGTCCCCACTCCATTTTCAACTTCAAACCAGCCTCCTCATTGGGTAGGCGGCCTTCCACTGCAACAAACAACCATCCCCACTAGCGACCTCCCTTCCCCGTTAACCTCCCTCCCCATTCCATAGGATAGTTGAAACCCGGCCTCCACGGACAGCAGTGCGGCACCATCACCCCATCAACCACATTTGTTAAACTCCCCCAATAACACATGATATACCCAAAAAAACATCCCGTCAATAGGCATAGGACATGTGGCATTCAAAAAATAACCACAAGCAAAGGACTCTCTACAAGACACCTACCTATAAGGATAAAAAAGGTATTTTACCCGTTTTATTAGATTTAGGGGTTCATTACCTCCACCCTATAAATAAGAAGATGGTCAAAGAAAAAAGGAGGTCAAACTATATCACTATTGCTCTTTCAAAATTGATCTATCTATTATCGCCTAAAAACTGACTTAAGCATCGGAGCCACCTCACCAAAACACCCTTCGATGAACATTTTCTTGTCGATTGTGTGAACTGAGTCAGAATTTGCAGCAACAACACCAATCATCATCACCCAATTATTTAAATGTTTAACCCTCACTTCTTCACTTTTTTAATTCTTAGGTTGTGTTTGGTAGCCAAGGAAAGAAAAGAATTGAAAAAGTTCTCGCTAATTGTTTTCACAAGATATAGAAAAGAAAATTATTTTTTCAAATATGGGAAAAGGATGGATATGCTAGTGTATTTCCTAGGAGTAAAGTATGCAAGGTATATGGTATGCTAGCATCTATTGATCGTTAGATGATAAAGTTGCAATATATACCATTGAATGAAAAATAACAATACATAATATGTCCAATGTAAATATACTAAATGATATGCGAATATACGATACGTAGTACATGTCACTTGGATTCTAAAGTCTAAATTACATGTTCATCTTCTCGTCTACTTCGCACTTGTCTTCTTTGCAAAAGGCAACATCACTTCATCCCCTTTGCCGCTGCAATACATTCACAACACTATAGATTGCCCCACACACCCCGGCACCCCCTCTCTCTACACTACACCCTTCCTCCTAGCAACGTCGCCCCATCCCCTTCTCTGCTCTCCTATTGCTCCTCCCAAGTCCCAAATCACCGACCACTGCAAATACAGCCTATACAGGAAAATCTTGCTGAAATCTCTCTCTCTCTCTCTCTCTCTCTCTCTCTCTCACTAACTGCCAACCCATACTACTTGGAGAGCATAAACCAGGGATAATGACAAGCTAAACATCTTACAACTAGAAATCTACATATGGCATTGTAAGAGGATGTAATGGAAACAAATCATAGCAATAAAAGAAACCCTTCTGCATTTAACACTCCCCCC
>NC_056561.1:21445887-21450674 GCF_013358625.1 Macadamia integrifolia | reverse complement strand
TGCTTTTTCCAATATAACTATCATTCTCTAAAATATGTTTTTTTTTTTTAGCTGCTACAACACCTTGTGTTCATCTTCTCTTGTCTTCATCCCTAATATCATAAATTTCCATTTTTCTTCCAATGGAAGCAAAGTTTAACGTTGGTAGCCCAAAATTGATGACAGGAAAAATGTGAAAAGAGCCTTAAAGGAACGCTTCGATTTTCCATCAAATGGGTTTTCCTCTTTCTTAAGCTTTGAATTTTCACAAAGGAGGAAGTGGATTCAGTTCAGATGGCTTATGAGTTCATATTTTCTCCCCTATCTCACCCACCTACAATCTGCTTTTCTGTTTTCAAAGCTTCTTTCATCATCTTTTTAACTTGCAATGCCCTCTTTGATTCTAAATCAATCCCTCCAGAAACAGCCATGGATCTGAAATTTATACCTTTTTTTTTAACCTCAGTCTGCTTTTCTGTTTCCAAACCTTCTTTCATCATCTTCTTAAGTTGCAATTTCCTTTTTGATTCTAAATCAATCCCTCCAGAAAAATAACCATGGATCTGAAATTTAGACCTTTATTTAACCTAATCTGGGAATAAAACTCCGAGAGCCATGGGTCATCTCTTTCGCCCAAGAGTGGCTTTTTGTTTATTGCAGAAAGCTTTCCTTGTTATGCATAAGTGAATTCACGTTCCTTGAAACTATTCAAGATTTCTTGTGGCTAGAGAAGGAATCTGTGAAACTTTGAACTCCAAGCTCTGCAATAAGAGATAGTGACACAACATAACACAACGGAGAGATAGTATTCTGATTTCACAAGGAAGTCGTACCGTATTTCTTAGTGTATTTCTCTCTTAATGTATATAAGATTAAAATAATAAATTTGAATCCAATGATTTAAATCAAACTGAAAAAATCCAACAATCAACAGATGCTAGCATGTCTTGTTCCTGAGTAACCCGCTAGCATGCCCAACCCATGAAATTGAACGTAATACACATATCCAGAAATCAAGTATTCCAATAAACAATATTTGATTGAGAAATCTCCAAGAATACTTTGTGGGCATTGTACATGGTTCCCATTTTGAGTAATAGCTAATCAGTGATGTGGTCTTTCTTTACCAAAAAAAAAACAGAAAAATCAATGTTGTGAATACAAAGACATTCATGCTGAATCCAGATTGAGATTGTTGAATAGCTGTGATGACTAGTGCACATAGGAAGTATATCCCAGATTTGTCGAAACTTGGATCAAGAAGACAGTAGTATAGCTATAGCGTTTGCTAGAGTTAAGCATTTGAGAAGCCTCAAGCAAAGCCATCTCTGAATGAAGACTCCTCTCTCGGCCATATCATCTCTGAGAGCGGATTCCATATCAGTGAATCTGTTTCTCTTCTTTCGTTTGTTGAGAGCCCTGAATCTGCATACCTTGCAAACCCAACCACTCTCTCTCTCTCTCTCTCTCTCTCTCTCTCTCTCTCTCTCCCCTCAATCAACCTTGTGTTGTAGTGGCAGAACTTTTGTGGAAGCCTAAATGGCCCTTCTTAGTTGTCCTTGCTACCATCAACGCCGATGAATGGCAAAGATGAAGATTGGAATATGCTTTACATTGTTGCCAAGCAAGTCGTGAGGGTGAATACGAACGATGAATTGCTCACGAAAACTTTAAACCCAATTTTCTTGTTGTGAAGGTAAGATATTTTTAATGGAGCCAATAGCAATGTTCACGGTTTTTGGGGGAAATCTTGAAATTCAAAGGGAATCTTCTTTTGATCCCAGACATGCCAAATGATGAGAAAATTCTTTAACCCAAGAAAATCGTAGAAAATATGTACTATTTCCTTCTCTTTTCTTTTATTATCTTAGCTACCAAACACAGCCCCAATGGAGAAGATAATGCATGTCATTAGTTTGTTCTTTTTGTTTGCTCTGTTTCTTCTTAACCTTAACTCATCTTCTGTCTCATGATGGACAAGCCCTTCTCTCCCTTCTTACATTAATGGATGCTTCTTCAATATCATCTCTCTCTCTCTCTCTCTCTCTCTCTCTCTCTCTCTCTCTCTGTGCAATTCCTTAATCTTTTCACCAGCAATAAATCTGTTCCGATCACTCACTCCTTCAATATGCTCATCCACCTACGCCTGCTTGACCTCTCTTCTGAATCTCTATGGGCCCAAGCCACTCAGTTTGGCATACTCATGACACTGAAGTTCTTTTTTTTATTCAAATAATTTATTACATCCCTTGGTAGCTTGTATATCTCCAGTCCCTCTTAAGTCCTCTGTCTCCAAGACAATCTCTTGAATGGTTCCATTGTTAGAACTCCCTATGGGTTTGAGTTTGAAACCCTATTGAGGAAACCACACAGGAAAAACAAGAACACGAATCTGATAAAAGTATGGAGGATCAATTTGTACCTTTCACCTAGTATGCTGAAGATGATTGATGTTGGTCACTCCCACTTTCGCTCTCTTGGCTTGGCTATGGATCTTCTATAGCCCCTTAAACCTCCTTGGTTCTCTCACTTTAGTGGTAAAGTGGGGAAGAGTGAATAAATGGTTGTGGGGACCCAAAACCTAGTATTTATAATACTGTACTGCACTCAAAACCCTAAACCATAATGGGTTGAGCCAGCATATCCCTAAGTTTGAGAGTGGACCGAACCGGTTCATGCAATTTGACTCTCACCCATTTAATCAACCCAAATAATTAATTTAGCCCATGAATCCAACATCCATACCTTCGCAACTATGCTCAATTGTCTCTCTCCAAGAGTTCCGTCAACATTGCATCGACATAGTCTTTTTTCATATCAAATTTGATTTTGAGATGTCAAGCCTAAGCATACACCACTTGTATCAATATGATAATAAAATACTAGGCCTAGATTTTGAGATGTCAAGCCTACGTTTGCGGTTCAATTCTATTTTATCTCAATTAAGTCTTCGATTTAATTTGGCATCATTCTGAGACAAATAGAAACTCAATCGGTTTACTATTTGCACTGATGATCAAAAATCTACTTTAGGGTACATTTTCATAAAAACAAGTAATGCCATTCCAAAATTTGATCGATGTCGTGAACGAATCAAAATAAACTCTAACTAAACTATGAGATAATGGTAAGAAAGGGGTCAAACCCACAGAGAACTAAAAGGCTAAATTTACAAAAATTGAGGTGAACGTTGTTTTGAAAATCAATTTTGTAAAATTCAGAATTTAAATTAAAACTAAATAAACCAATTAACCAGAATAAGAATTAATGAGAAGAAACTATCCCCAGGTCTCGAATACGTTTTGGTATTTTTACCAATTTTTGGTTCATACTTTGGTTCACTGAAACTATAAGTTCCAATGCAACCATAAAAACACAATCTTTGACTACACTAAGCATAACCTATCCTATCAAGCACTATCGTCTATTGCTTTCACTTAGCACGCTTGGTTTGATTGGTTAAATGCTATTATTAGTGTATACCAAAAATCACATGAAATACTATTGCTTGACTAAAATAATTGAATCATAGAAACAATTATCCTAAACTAATTTAACCATTAAAAATCATCTACAACGGGAGGGATTTTTAACATCAAACGACCAAGTATGAACTTAAACCAGAAATTAAATAATAGTAACCCAAAACTTCATCTAGACCTAAAGATAGAAAGGAACTTAGCCACTCATGGTGCTAATGAATGACTGGCAACAATGATGATGATGGCGATGAACCCGTGGCGTTATGGCAATCCTCTTTGTGCAATGCTATCCCTGCAAATCCATCTACAAGAAGGTACACTTCTCGAAGAAAAGAGAACTATGAGAACCAAAAAAGAAAATCCAGCCAGCTATGATGTATGTGAAAGGTGTGATATGGCAGCCCTCTCCTCCTAAAGATTGAGTATAGAAGTCTCTCCCAAAAGAGAAGGACCGAGAGATATATGGAGAAAGAGAAAGAGAGGTGTGTGTGATGGAGTGGTAGAATTGGATTTTAATTAGGAGAAAAGGAACTGTGGATATGGGAGAAGAAATAGGGACAAGAAAGAGAGATCGACTAAGAGGTTAGGACAAAAGAGAGAGAAATCGTGGACAATCTATCTAGGAAGAAAGAGACGTGGGTAATGGAGGGCGTGAGAAGGCCAAGGTTGAGTTGATTGTCAAACTCCCACCTCCCACTTCTGTTTGATAGATTCGTTCATTTTTAGGCCATGCAGGTTTTTATAGGTGGTTCATTAAGAACTACAGTACTATATCTAGACCCTTGTGGAATTTGCTTGCCAAGGATGCTCATTTTGTCTTTGATGATGACTGCCTTTGAGCCTTCCACACCATTAGAGTTTTATTGTCTACAACACCCATAATCCAGCCCCCGGATTGGTCGCTACCATTTGATATTATGTGTGATGCATCTAACTATCCTATTGGAGCTGTGTTAGGACAGAGAGTTGACAAAAAAACTATTGTCATATATTACTGTTTGAAATTTAAAATGTAACCGCAAGCGTACGGATCAGTGTAGCTACGGGTCGAACACAGGGAGAGCAGCCACTTTATTTTTTATTTCTTTTAATAATGCGAAAGTGAACCGATTAATGGTTGTGATCTAATTCTAATTACCGCCCTAAATATATGTATCTAAAATAACGTCCTAACCATTCGTCATCTAAGAATTTAAAGACGCAAGCCACGCAATTAAAATTAAATAATTAAATAACTGAAAATAAACAACCCACGCAATTAAAAAAAATAAATAAATAAAGGAAAAAAAATGCTAAAATAAAAATAAAGTAAAAGAAAAGGGATAA
>NC_056561.1:21428768-21441812 GCF_013358625.1 Macadamia integrifolia | reverse complement strand
AAAGTAAAAGAAAAGGGATAAAGCTAGAGAGAGACTCACAAGTAGGTTTCTTTACTTAGCCCGAGGGATGCATCATAATATGAGCTTCCCTACTTGACCAGAGAGTCACTCTTACAAGGGTTACTCTACTTAGCTTTAGGGAAAGGGAGACAATTAAAATAAAAGTAATAAATTGTTGGTTCTATGGCTAGGAGGGGCAAAGCCAACACATACACTAGCCATGAACCTTGGGGGAAAGGGATAGCAATAATGTAACGACTGAAAATAAAAATCCTAAATTAAGAAAGAAAGGGTAGTCAGAAGAGGGAATGAGAGGGGGGAGAGAAGACTACTGAAGGAGCCTACTTACTTGAATCAATGCTTGAACTTGAAAAAAAAATTGCTCCACGGCTCGTGATCTTGTCACCTAGATCTAAGCCTAGAACTATAACTTAAAAAAATTACAACTCAATTGCATAAATCATAAACAAAAAGGGCTGAATAAAAATAAAAGAGTGCTTGCATTAATTGACATAAAAAACTATTACAAAAATGATTAAAGCAAAAATAGAGAACAACTAAAACTAAAGAGAGAGCAACTAAAAAAAACTAGAAGAATGAATTTTTTTTCCCCTCCTCTTACATGAATTGTATTTATAGGGAATGGGGAGGTAGAGTAACAATTTTCTCTTTCCTAAAAGGGAGAAACCCACAATTGATTGTGAGATCTTTTGAAACCAAAAGTGCTAAGGTGGAGGAGAGAGAAGAGAGAAGAGAGAAATAAATTTGGAGAAATTTTCTATAATTTTTTTTTCTTATTTTCTTTCCTTTTTTTTCTAATTTATTTTTTTTCTTTTTCTCTCTCCTAGGGACGATTTTCTTTTTGCTTTGTGTGATTTGAACAATCTTTGGTGATGATGTGGAGGAGAGAGAAGATTTGGACAATCTTTGGTTCTCCCTTTTTTTTTTCTTCTCTTCTTGCTTCCACGATTTTCCTTGCTTCTAATTTGATGTGAAAATCCCCTCTATGCCCTTAGTACTTTAAGTGAGTGAAAAGCAGGAAATCTTCAACAAAATTCTCTAAAAAAACAACCATGAGATTCGAACTTGAGACCTCTTGGTGAGCAAGGGAATTTTGTACACCATAGTTCACCAACTACGCTAGGTAGTTGTTGTTACCAAAAACAAATCTTTAATCACTTAAGAATGTGGTCCATCGATCCTTGTTGGCATTTGGAGTATTTCTTATACCTCTGGGACAATTGCAAACGGGTTGGTTCTGCATCTCGGTTCAGTTCTGATCCATTATTCTTTTTCTGACCCGAAAAGAATAATCATCTGTACGGGTGACCAAACGAATGTGTACTTTTAATTGAACACGTCCATCTTGCTCAGAATTTTGTCCTCTTCGCAACCATGAAAAGAAATAGGACCTCTTTAGGTGTAAAATTGAAGGTATAGCGCTCGATAATCCTTAAGGCCTTGAAAATATAAAACCTCCAAAAAGAGAGTAAAACCCAAGGTAGCTCCATTCTAAATATGTAAAATGCATGTTTTACTACCCTAGATTTCACACATAAATGTGCTCATCAATTACGCTAGTAAGACCTTCTCAGAAGCTCAATTGAATTATACTACGATTGAGAAAAAATTACTAGCAGTTGTGTTTGCTCTCGATAAATTTCGATCATATCTCTTTGGATCCAAGGTTGTGGTGTATATTGATCATGCTGCTCTTAGGCATTTACTTGCCAAGAAAGACACCAAACCTAAGTTGACTAGATGGATTCTTTTGTTATAAGAATTTGATATAAAAATTTAGGGCAAGAAAGGTTCTGATAATGTGATAGCAGATCCTCTATCTAAGATCTTAGTTGAGTCACCCTCCACCACTGAGTTGGTTAGAGATTTACTTCCTGATGAGCAATTATTTACGATTTCTCATGTGCCTTCTCCTTGATTTGCACATATAGTGAACTATCTGGCTGTTGGAAAGCTTCCTAATGGTTGGAGTAAGCAAGAGAAAGATAGATTCTTCTCAAAGCTAAAGTTCTATTATTGGGAGGATCCGAAGTTGTTTTGGTATTGTCCAGACCAGATTATTCGACGTTGTGTTCTACAGAGTGAGTTTCATAGTATCATTGCTTTTTGTCACACTCTTGCATGTGGGGGGTATTTTAGTGGCAAGAAAGCTACTACCAAGATTTTGTAGAGTGGTTTCTTTTGGCCTACTATTTTTTGAGACGTCCATGAGTTTTACCGTAATTGTGTCCAGTGTCAGAAAGTTAGAAATATGTCTCATAGAGTCATGATACCCTTTAATCTTATTCTTGTTGTTGAGATCTTTGATGTTTGGGATATAGATTTCATGGAACCTTTCCCTTCATCTTTTGGTTTTGAGTACATTTTGATTGCAGTAGATTATCTGTCCAAACAGGTGGAAGCAGGGGTCATGAGAACCAATGATCACAAGGTGGTGGTTAAGTTTGTACAGAGTCACATTTTCAGTCATTTTGGATTTTCACATGTCATCATTAGTGATGGTGGCTCCCATTTTAAACACTAGAATTTTGGGGCTTTGCTGCGGAAGTATTCTATTATTCACAAGGTTACCACGCCTTATCAAGCGCATTCTTGAGTAAACGGTTAAGCATGATAGGAAAGATTGGTCTGTGAGACTAGATGATGCATTATGGGCCTACCGTACTGCTTATAAGACTCTTATTGGCATGTCCCATTACCGATTGGTATTTGGGAAAGCTTGTCACTTACCTATTGAATTGAAACACCATGCTTTGTGGGCCATTAAAACATTTAATTTTGATATGATCAAAGCTGGTTCCAACCGTTGTCTTCAATTCTTGGAGTCTACAACCTTGATAGCCATTTATGCGTTGTCTCCAATGCAGATGGAGTTTATAGCTATTTATAAAGCTACCAAAAAAACTGTTTGACTAAAGAGACTTATCTATGAGTTAAAGGTTGTAGACTCCATTTTAAGATCCATTATGATGTATTATGATTACAGTTCAGCTATCTTCTTTTCAAAGAACAACAAGAAATCATATGGGTCTAAGCACATAGAAATCAAGTATCTTTTAGTACGAGAAAAGGTAAATGAGAGGCATATCATTATGGAGCACATTGTTACTAATATGATGCTGGTTGATCCTCCTATAAAGGCTTTGCCAGTGGGAGTATTCAAGGGTCATTTTTCTAACATGGACATCATTGAGTCTTTTGATATTCTTGGTTAGTGGGAGCTTGAGACTTTTGTCTACATATTTGGGCATAATTTTGATGGACATTTATTTTATTTCTTATTTTGTCTATGCATTTATTTTATACAACGTTATTTCATTGTTTATTTTATTTGATAATTCTTTTAGTGGTTTTATTTCACCAAAGATATCATGGCAATAACAGTTAAAGTTTAAAGAAGTTTGTCAAATTTAGGCATTAACCCAAGTTTATAGCAGTATGTCCAAATAATGGTTAATATCAAAGCTCACTGCTTACAAGGACATTGTAAATAGGCTAATCGTAAAGTGGTTTATTAAGTAGACTTTGCTTGTAATGACAGAAATTTGAATGTCATACATTAAGGTATATTTCTGTTGTTGTTCGACATGAGTAAACTTCTAGACTGAATCAAAGTTTTGTGGTGATTACTTGAAATGATATTCAATGGCTACACTAGTTGATAGTTACTTTGAAATTAATTGCTACACTAGTTGATAGTTACTTTGAAATTAATGTAGCGCAAGTAAAAAAATATTAGAAAGTTATCAATTTTTTAGGTTTAATTATTCTTATTATTATTTTTTTTGCTGACGGCTATCCAGACCTTCGGCCTGACTAGTCCCATGGGTTCATACTAACCCCACAACGACATGGACCAAGTAATACCAGTGTTGAATGAGAACCATTCAAATTTCATTGAAAGCAGTGAAGAGCACCAAATACCCCCATGTGAGTGGCCCAATGTGGGGTTAATTAATTATTAGGTAGAAGTATTGTTAGAATTTGGGACAATATTATAAATATTGGTCTTGGATCCCTGCAACCTTAGTTATATATACATTTATTTCTCCCACAAGGAAGAGTATTAAGGAGTGGCTGAAGGTTTTGGAAGATTCGAGACAAAGTTGTGATCATCAATATTACATTAAGGACTCTTTACAATCATCCCCAATATATGTACGGTGCAAGGTACATATTGATCCCTATTATGTTTGATTGTTGAACGTGTTTGATAAGAAAATACCAAAGCAATCCTAGCTCTGAGATTCATTGATACTTTGACACTGGTTTCAGAGGTGATAGAGACTACTTTAAGTTTACTTTTAGACATGCATTTATATTTGAAAGTGTAGCTATTTCTTAGGGGTAGCAAAAAACAATGGTGTGTTGCAAAGTACACATAAAAATAGCTAAGTACATTGCTTGTTGTATGACAACTACTCATGCCATCTAAATAAGGCAGTCTCAATGGATTTTGTGATGAATCTTGTAAACAGAATAAAGGAAATGTTTTTGTAATAATCAAGTGATAATAACCTTAATATATAATGGTGCCAACAATTTAAAGGGAAAACATGTGGGATTACAGTACCACTATTTACGAGATATAGTAGAAAATAGTAAAATTAAAATAACACACATATACAAGTGATATGGTTGTCGATCCCCTCCACAAAAGGAGTTCGTGCAGAAGATTATGTCAAGTATTTGAAGCTATCGGGACTTGGAACAATCAAAGTCTGGAATGAAAATATATCACGATGGGCATTCCTGTAATTTGGGAATATGAGACTTATAACCCATAAATAGTGATGTGATTGCATCATGATGGTTATTCTTGGAATTTTGGAATGTGAGACTAATGAACCACATAAATATAGAATGTGATTGAATCATGATGGTTGTTCCTAGAATTTAGGAATGTGAAATGCAGAGCCACATAATTCTTGTTGCTTTTAGAATTTGGGAACATGGTTGTAAATGGTAGTTCCTGAAATATGGGAATGCAACAATTAATTATTGTTCCTGAAAATGAGAACATGACAATATATATGTATTGATATATATATATATATATTTCTTGCTTACAACGGGTATCCAGAACTTCAGCCTGACTAGTCCCGTGGACCCATACTGACCCCACAACCTCATGAACCGGGTCATACCGGGATTGAATGAGAACCATTCAGCTTTCACTGAAAGCAGTGAAGAGCACTAAACACCCCTATGTGAGTAGCCCAAGGTGTGCCTAGTGGGAGTTGAATTTATGACGTCCGAGTTTACGACTTGAACCAAGTTCATTGCTCACCAACTGCGCTACCCCCTTGGATTATAAATGTATTTATAATATCATTCATAAAATGTGATAATGTAAATGCATCATGATGGTTGTTCTAGAAATGGAAACATGAATAAATGCATCATGATGGTTTGTTCTTGAAAATGAGAAACGTGAAGTGTAAATTTGGCTAGCATGGCCAAGTGGAAGATTTTGGTGAGGTGGCCATCTAGCCTTACTCACTTCCATAAGGAATAAGTAAGGGACCATTTATTTAAGTATATAAAGGGGAAGGGGCGATATGGCCGTTAGGAACTATATATGCAACAACTGTATAACGACTATATATATGAGTCTACAAATAAACTCTGTGAATCAATCAATACAATTAATGAGGAGCTTTCTGCCTTAGCATTAGACACTATAGTGATATCAACAATGCTTTTTTTTTTTTTTTTTTTTTTTTAAGACGGGTATCCAGGCCTTCAGCCTGATTAGTTCTGTGGGCCCATACTGACCCCACAACTGCATGGACCATACAACAATGCTATGTGACAATGATGTTGTTCATTATTGTAACACAACTAATACTCTCCTGAGGTGATGTTTAATCAAAATTGAAGGACGTTATATTTTTTTATTTTAAGGGATTGGAGGAGAGGGGGCACAAAGGTTTAGCAATATGTAGATGTGTGGCAACTACCCACATTCAACATTTGATGAATCTTTGACGACAAAAGTACTGTTGTGGTCTATGATGATGTCGAGTGGAGTGCATCAAATGTAAAAGTATATGTCTAACATTACCAACATTTAGTAGGTTCTATGTAACATTTAAAGAGGGTAATCAATAGAGAGGTCATATCATGTGACCCACACTCATTGTCGAGCTTGTTGCATCGAGAGTGTTGAATGTGGTAACATGTGACTTAATGTAAATCATCTTCGGTAGTTCGGTTTTAAATATGGCTCTTTGGCCATATGAGTTGGTGTATGAAATTCCTCCCACTTTTTTTTTTTTTCTATATCTAAGCCTTTGGCTTGACTAGTCTTGTGGATCCATACTGACCCCACAACCGTACGGACTGAGTCATACTAAGGTTAAATGAGAGTCATCCAACTTTCACTGAAAGCAGTGAAGAGCACTAAACATCCCGTTTAATTAGCCCCAAGGAGGTAAGAGAAGTCAAACTTAGAATCACACACTTCCTGAGATGAAAGTACCTTGCCAACTCGACTACCCATTTGAGTTAAAAAAGAGCCTAACAAGGAGAAACCTAGAACCCTCAATCTTTAAGGCTCCATTAATGCTTTATAGCCTCCAAGAGAGAGAAGAGCTGGTTAGGTTTGAGAGGTGGTGGTGAGGAGAAGCTTTCCACAAACTGGTCGCTCCTTGTGAAGTCATACTTGCGTTGAAAAGAAACTAGAGAGTGTATTTTTTCCCCGAGGGAGTGGGGGGTCGGGGAATTTACTATCACTCCCCTACACTGGGGCTGTATTTACTAAAACTCCCCTACCGTATACTTTTTTTCTAATACTCCCCTGCTTTTAGACTTTTACATCTCTTTCTCCCTTATAGTTTTTAAATACCTAGATTACCCCTCCTTTTCACTTGTAATCTATTAAACTTTTTTCAAATTGATTGATTCAAAAATTGATTGGGAATGAAAATCAATACCTTACATAGGTCCTATTCCTCCATTAGAGGGTGGCTAGTTCCCATAAATTTAAATATCTTTTCAATGTGGAAGGATTAAGTGGTCCGTATCGGTATTGATTGAGAATGATACAGATCCAATACTTTTACAATTTTTTTTTTATATTTTTTTATTCTCTAAAACCATGTGTTGCAATCCTAACGGAGAATGTAACATTAAATTCAATACCAATCCAAATTGATATCAATTGAGACTGATACCAATCTAATACTGATAAAAAGAATAGATTGCTAAACTTGTGATGATGGATGAGACAAAAAAAATTAATAATAATAAATAATATCTTTAAGTGACTCAATACCCTAGTTAGTAAATTCACGTATAATATGCAGATTTTTTCCGTATCCAAACGTTTTAATCAAAAAATCATAATTTGACGTATCAATACCAAAAATCTGTATTATATGTGTATTTTATAATACATATATTATACACGTATTTAAAACATGTATAATACGTTTTATTCTCATTAATATGTTTAGTTTTTTTTTTGGGGGGGGGGGGAACTCAATCCCAAAATTCAAAACGACACTTCTCCCTTTTCCTAGGTTTTTAGATTTTGAGAAAAATGTGGATGACACACGCTTCCCTTTCTTATTTTATTAATTCCAACCCCTCTTTCCACATTGTCACTCCCTCTCTCCTTTATTACCTTATACCCTTTATTTAACTTCATTTCAAGCTTAGTATAAATCTATTAATTAAGAACCTTATGTGTCCATCATCTTGTTCCTATCCATTAGTCAATTAAGTCTACTTAATTATAGTTTTGCCACCCAATTTAAAATCTTACATTTATTACGAATCTACCGTTAGTTATTATGATTGAATTATTAAATATTTAAATGGACCTATATGTGATCTGATTCCGATTTTAGAATACGGATCCGCATCAGTAGGAGTTGCTATAGATTTTTTGTTTTTTAAGATAATATCAATGATGATATTTTAATTTGTTAAATGATTATCCACATGCTATTATTATTATTATTTTGACAAATATATGCTATTATTTACTATGATAGAAAGTGGTTGATGGGTCACCTATCAACATTGGCTATAATAGACACTATAATGATGTAAAAAAATAAATATTAAATGTAAAAAAAAAAAATAAAAAATAAAAAATAAATCCCCAATTGGAAAGCTAGATCGGATTTAGGTGTTCATAAGAGCATGAAATATTAGAATTTAGTTGTAAACAACTAGTTTTAGTTCATTCTTAATACCAAAACAAACCCGTATTTTTGCTTCTATATTTTCACATAACAATCATATTAAACAGATACCATATTATTGTCGTGCGCGTTTTATTGCACCAAATTTCTGAAAAATATTATTTCCATATGACCCATTTAATTGTCGTACATATCTGTTCCTGAACTTACTATGCTCAATACTAATGCATTTAAAAAAATTAAAAATAAAAAAAGATAAAATAGAAAAATAATGATATGGGAGCGAAGGAGGAGTTTGAGTTTCAGCTAACAAGGCAATATTTAAACCAAGTAATAATAAAAGGATAAAACCAGTTGGTTGTTTCCTTAGATTAGTAAAAGCATGTATTGAACAAAAAAAATATATATATTGAAAAAAAATTAATAGGTTACAAATGAAGAGGAAAGGTAATCTGGGAATTTAAAAAGAGGAGGGGAGAAAGAGATGTAAAATCCCCAAAACAGGAGAGTATCAGAAAAAATGTAAAAGATAGGGGAGTTTTCATAAATATAGGCCAAGTTCAAGGGAGCAATATTTTTTTTTTTTCAAGAGAACCTAAAGAGTGAGATAAACGAAGGAGAAGGGGGATTTATATTGGGTAAAAAAAAAAAAAATTACCCTTACCTCTTTAATGTATTAAAAACAATAGACCAGATGTTTACGAAAGCATCTCAAGATAGGTTTTAGATATTAATTGGGCATTTTAATAGATCTGCTGCTTATACAATCATCTAGTCGTACGGATAATATCCAACACTTAGCCCACTCCCTGCCATTACATGAGTGAAGAAGGCTATATTTAAAATAAAAGAGACATGTGTTGAATGTTCATATGAGCAACGGATCCAATCTCAGATGAGGTACACTATCAAACCACGTAAGTCTTGTCTCTTGTGGTTGTGTGGATATATTTGAGGTGCTTTATAGAATGGAATGAATGTGAATATTTTGCAGACGTGGTCACATGGTTGTGAATAGGGGTGTCAATCCCAAGACCACATCGGTTCAACCGATCAGATCCAACCATTTAAAGACTGGCCCGAATACACCGATTAGTAAACGTGTCGAGTCTAAATCCAACCTATTTATAAATAGGTAATACATGGAATAAGGAATAAGCCTGACGGGTGCCCAACCGGCCCAACCCATTTACAAACGCAACTCAACCCGACATGTTTCGCCCTACCATTTTTATGTATATTTTTTTTATTTATAAAATATGATACATATATATATATATATATATATTGTCAATAATTCAATGTGATTAAGTGTAATATATTTTCTAAATTTTGATTTAATAAAATATATTAAAATATATTAAATTTAAGACAATTAAAGACAATTTAAAACCCGTTTAAGGCTTTATTGGTACATTAAAACATTTAACGCTTGACTATAACTGATTAAAAGAAACCTGGTTAAAACCCAAAACCCAACCGAGCCCAACACAAGCCTGACCAAGACCGACTCAATCCTTAGATAGGTAGGTCATGGTCCAAAGGTGTTGGCCAGCCAGAGAACAGCCCGTCCGATCGATTGACACCTCTAGTTGTGACTTGTGAGTGCATGTGGTCGTGAGCATAGTTAGTAAATCCTCATATAATACACAGATTTTTGCCGTATCTGAACACTTCAATCAAAAAGTCATAATTTAATGTATCAATCCAAAAAATCTGTATTATATGCGTATTCTATCGTTTTATTTTTATTAATGCGTTTAGTCTGGTGAAAAATGAACTCAACTCCAAAAGTCAAAATGACACTTCTTCCTTTTCCTATGTTTCTCAATTTTGAGAAAAATGTGGATGACACACGCCTCTCTTTCTTATTTTATTAATTCCAATCCCTCTTTCCATATTGTCACTCCCTCTCTCATTTATTACTTTATACCTTTTATTTAACTTCATTTCAAACTTATCATAAATCTATTAATCATGAACCTTATATGTCCACCCTCTTGTTCTTATCCATTAGCCAATTAAGTCTAGTTAATTATAATTTTACCACCCAATTTAAAATCTAACCTTTATTACGAATCTCCCGTTAATTATTATGATTGAATTATTGAATATCTAAATGGACCTATACGCGATCTGATTCCGGTTTTAGAATACGGATCCGCATCAATAGGGGTTACCGTGAATTTTCTTGTTTTTTAAGATAATATCAATGATAATATTTTAATTTGTTAAATGATTATATATTCTATTATTTACTGTGAAAGAAAGTGATTGATGAATCACCTATCAATATTGGTTATGATAGACATGATTAAACTTAATAAATATTAGATTAAAAAAAGAAAATGATCCCCAATGGGAAAGCTAGATCGGATTTAGGTGTTCATGAGAGCATGAGATATTAGTTTTAGTTCATTCTTAATACCAAGATAAACCTGTATTTTTGCTTCCATATTTTTACATAACAACCGTATTAAATACATACCGCATCATTACTGTGTGCGTTTTATTACGTTGAATTTCTGAAAAACATTATTTCCATATGACTCGTTTAATTGTTGTACGTATCTATTCCCGTCTTATTACCCTTCCTGAACTTACTATGGTCGTGAGGTTTATGCTTGTGAATGCGTGGTGGCTATGCGCTTGAGTGCTTAATGTGAGGAAATTCCAGAGAGAGAGAGAGAGAGAGAGAGAGAGAGAGAGAGAGAGAGGCCCAGACACCTACCCAACATCCCTAAAGGATGGAACAACCTGATGAAGACAGCGGCGAATGTATGGAGGACAATCTGGTGAGAGAACAAGATCTCTGAAAAGGGGAAAAAGGGGAAGGCAAGTTAGTACATTACATGTTGAAGAGGCCAACCCGCTGTAGCATAATGTACATCTAACGGCATATGTATCTCCTGTTTCTTTAAATTCTATGTACAAGTACCCAAAAACAGAGAAAAAAGTGTTGAACAGTTGGTATAAATACAAGAAGATCCGTGTGTGAGTACAATAAAATGGACCAAGCTCCTTGAATTCTGTAGGATAGATCACCTGTTCCTTTTGTTCACGCTCAAAGCCTCCTGATATCTTTAAAAGGCCTTGGTTTACCATATGCACTATGAAAGAAAATAAGATGATCGAAACAAAGGTTAGCCCATTTCAGGTTAAGGAGAGCCGTGGTATACCTTCATAAAGAATCTTCTAATATTTCAAACAAAAACCCATCCATTCTGGCTTGGACTTCATCAGAAGATTCCAACTCTTGCAACAGTTCTTTCAGTCTTATCTACACCAAGTATGGAATTCCCGATTCCACCCATGATCTCCGGCAAAGTAGGTGGGGGTCTTGACAGCTCAACTAGTGAAACTTGGTGCCCACAATGAGACATTAGAAGAAAATTGAAGCAGGCCTCATATTGAATGAATTCATTTGTAGACATCTTAAATCAAATCATTATAAAAATAACCTTATTAAAAAAATGAAAAGCCAATAATCTGCTGCTCTGTAAGACTTTCTAATCAATGTTTAAACATCCATCTTGCTTAGGTAGTCATGATAGCTGGTTTATTTGCAGTTTTCTTGCACAGTACTTATGGAAGGCAAGGAATGATTTACTATCTCCAAGGCATTCGACTCCAACTGATGTAATCCTCACAGCTCAAAAAGCCCACGAGGAATTTCCACAAGTTGAGGTATGTGGTAATGGCAACAATCATCCGGGTATACTTGAGCCACCATTGGAGGCTCGGCAAGAATGGGCACCCCCACAAAGTAATTTTCATAAGCTTATTATGAATCATCGAGGTCATGTCTGTGTGAAAATTTCTGAGCCTTTGATTTTTCAAACCCCATTATTGGGTGAGGCACTGCCTATCCGAAGTGGTATGCTCGAGGCTAACTCATAATCTTTTGACCGCCTGCTGGAAGAAATGGACTATAAAGAGCTGTGTGTGTATGTCTCGGGAAGTAGCACATCTATTCTGCTTCTCCTCCAACCGGTTGTTGAGGATATCTCACATATTGCCTTATTTCATGGAATGTAATTTCTAGTTTGTGCCTAGGGAATGCAACTCGTTAGACTCCTTAACTAGGGTTGAAATCGTCTGCAATTATGATCTCGTACAATTCCGTGCAATACCACCTTCAGGCGGTGACACGTGTATTGATACCAATACAATGGCCCAGATCTGGTACAACTAATAAAACATTAAATCAGTGAAAAGGCATTTAAATCAGATCTGGACCATTGCATTGGTATCAATACACGTGTCACCCCCTGAAGGTGGTATTTCACGGAATTGTACGAGATCGGAATTGCAGACGATTTTTTTCCCCTTAACTAGGAAGGCCTTATCCTATACGAGTATGATGGTTTGGCCAAATTCCACTCTGTGGTTGACCGAATCTTGTAATTCGGAAACTATGAGCTCATCTTCATTCAATTAATAGTTCTTTGTTTACCAAAAAATAAGTTGTACATATGATTTTAAATATCTTCATTTTTTATTTCCAAACACTGCTAGACAAGCACAAAGACATTAGGGTGCAGTAAGAGAGGTAACGGTAATAATACAACGCCCAAATGAGTAATTACATATAGACATAAGAAAAACAAAAAAGGTATCCAGGTGGAGTCATAAACATCCATATTCTAAAGAGCGGTCTATGAGCCTATGAGAGGGAGGTGTTACCCACAAACTCCAAACTGAAGAAATGACAACTACCAGATGGAACCTGAGATCTTTGGGGAAAATGAGGTGTCCAAATTATTTTGCAGGGAAAAGAAGATTAAGAATTGAGTGTTGATCAAAGTGCCAGAGCAACCGGATAGATTGCTTAGCAGGAACACACCCCCCCCCTCCCCCCAAAAAA
>NC_056561.1:21399670-21428748 GCF_013358625.1 Macadamia integrifolia | reverse complement strand
TATATATATATATATATAGAAGTATATCCAATTACAAAAAGGATGTCCAGTCCTTGCGGAAACAGAAAACATAATCCTAGTCTATCTCTAACTTAGGAAACTAAACAGTAGTCTAACTAGGGAATTCAACCAACAAAGAACTAAGCTATCGTGAATAACAATGTACTGTAGGGGAATGGACAAGAATACCCCCATGCAACAACAACTGCCTAGCGCAATTGGTGAGCTGTGGTTCACAAAAAGCTCACTCTCACCAGGTCTTGAGTTGAAGCCTCCTGGCTGTTACTACTTCCCTTCCCTACCTATCAGGAAAAGAACAAAAAGAATACCCCCATGGTATGTGATATATACTCCACATATAAAGCATAGGTGTATGTTAATTTCTAATAGTGATGCCAGTTCAACATCATGACATAGGAACTCAACTCCATCAAGAACTTGAGTCCCTATAGATAATAGAGAATCTTTCTTGGGAAAGAGGGTGAGTCAACCGAATTATCTATCACACACTGATATCTCTGATTTGTAGCTTGTATTGCCTTGGTCAGCTGCGAGTCTTCTACTCATCCCATCCTATGGAGTATATATAGATTTTTCAAATTATTTGTTCTTGGATCCTATTATCAGTT
Organism: Macadamia integrifolia; assembly: GCF_013358625.1. Lineage (NCBI taxonomy): Eukaryota > Viridiplantae > Streptophyta > Magnoliopsida > Proteales > Proteaceae > Macadamia > Macadamia integrifolia. The sequence goes on along the minus strand of NC_056561.1, from coordinate 21,428,119 downwards.
ACTGATAGAATTTAATAGATGATATCCAACGCTCCTGGTTATAAGGAATGTAACATCGCTGTATCCTCTCTCCCCACTCCAAAAAAAAAAAAAAAAAAACGCAGTTCTTATAATTCTTATTCTTATTTCATTACAAGTCTGGTTTAGCATCATAGGAACAAAGACAACAAGCGCAGATAAGCCACATCCAAACTACTAGGAGTTGATTACTAAAATAGATGAGGTTAATATAAATTTAGTGGTTGTTCCCTTGAAGTCCATGGGTATGTAAGGTATATCCTTTGATTTTAATAGTAGTACTAAATATTTACTTTCTAGGCCTCATTGCTTTTTACAACTCCAAGAAGGTTGATCCAGTAACTCCTTTCCAGGATTAAACTTTTCCAAAGAGCCTTAAAACATTGAGGAAGTTGAGGTGGTGAAAGCATTTGTTGGATAACTTGTCTGCAGCAAAAGGGTGGATCTCAGAACAATTTTGTTTGCTGGGTCTTAGAACAATTTTTTTGCTAAGGAACTAAGGATGGTACTAATTTTACCAGATGGCACATCAATATTGTAAAAAGTGGACCATTACTAGTACTTGTTTTCTTGCCTCTCTCTTGTACAACTCAACTAAGCCTTATCCCAACTAAATTGGATTTGCTACATTGATACTTTTTCTCCGTTCAGCTCTACTAAAATTCATACTCATTAATAGTCTTACGCTATACATGTCTTTCCTCACTTCTCCTAGAGTCATTTTAGGCCTACCCTTGGCTCTTTTAGATTCTTCAATCTGAATAAAATCACTCTTCTATACTGGAAAATTCAAAGGCCTCTGTTGCAAATATCCATGTCACCTCAAATGACTTTCTTGCAATTTATCATGTATCAGAGATGCTCCAACATTAGCTCTAATTTGTTCAATCCTTATTTTTTCTTGCTTTACCGTTCATCCATCTCAACATCCTCACCTCAGCTACACTAAGTTTGTTTATACATTGTTTCTTCACTTCCTAACACTTAACTCCATACATCATTGCCGGTCATATAATTCTCCAATAAAAATTTCAATGTGTCCATTACACAACACTCCGGAAGCACCCTTATTCTAATTCTTTGTGCAACATCATCATCTATTTTTCCTTTGTTTATGATTGAACCTAGGTACCCAAAATCTTCACTTCGCAGTCTCTCATCAGTTTTAACTACTTTCAGTCCTAATGTTACTCATCCACCATAACAATATCATCAGCAAAAAGTATATATCATGAGTATGATCTTGAATGTGTAGTTAAATTGTAAAGTTTATTGCGAATTCTTGACCTGTTTTGAAGATTGACCGGCTCTGACATATTTTGGTGGTGACCCAAATGGAAAGTTTTCTGAGATTTGTGAAGAAAGCAGAGGGGTTGGGCTGATCTCGTATGGAGGTGCAGGGGCTATGTTCGACTGCGACATGATGAGTCGACCCATGACTTAAAGTATATAATGTATTGTTGTCTTGTTGAGAAAGTCATTGTATTTTGGGAGGTTTTTTCGAGCTTGGGTTTTAGGGCGAGTTTTCTCGTCGCTGCTTAGGTGTGATATTTTTTCTGTATAGTGAAAACATCTTCTTCTTTGCCTGAGGATGTAGCACACCATCCCAGTGTGTGAACCTCGTTAAATCTCTATGTCTTGCAAATCTTGTGTATTTATTTTCGTATTTCTTCGTGTTTGATCTAACATAAATGGTCTATGATAAGCACAAACAATTATAAGCTTAATACTGATCCTTGATATAATCCAATTGTAATTGGAAATTCACCCCCCTACCTCCTATAGTTCTTACACTAGTCACAACACAATTATACAAATCTTTTAACTATGTCCACATATTTACTAGAAACAAAGGGCAGATTATCCTAAAATCCAAAAGCACATATCATAGAAAAAGGCTTTAAAGACCTCGATTGAATCAGAGGTATCTTCTTCCTTCTTACTTAATCCAAAGATCTATCTAGAAGGAGCGAAGCAAGAAGTTGTTGTTTCTTCTAATCAAGCAAGGGAAGTTTTTTCCTTTCCAACCGCGGATGAAAATGACATAGTAAGGGGAGGACAAGCTCTTACAATCAAAACAAGAGGGTAGATCTACAATTAGAGCATGAAGGAACAGAAGGTGCTTTCGGCGAAGTCGAGAGGGCAAGAAAGAGAGAAGTTCTTGTTCTGATGCTTTAAAGAGCGAATAGACTTTTCTTCTCTAACACTTGTCAAATTAACTCTATAAGGACTTGTAGACTCCAAATTTTGTCCCCCCTTGGCAATGATGAATTACGGGCAATGATGAAACATGTATTCTCTCTTTCGGAAAGAAATACAATTTTCGGCACAAGTCCAGACTATCCCAGCTATCCCAACCTAACGAGAACATGTTGAATACAATTGCGCGTAAGACCGGTTAGGACTTCAGCCATATATTTTTAAAATGATGTGGGAAGGGTGACCGAAAGTGGTCATTGATACCTTTTTCCAGAATACGACAATCGAGCCTAGCATGCGCTCGATTCCCGTTTCATTGGTTAGCATTCAAAAATGCAGTCTCATTGATATCTTGTACGGAAAAAACAGATACCCAAATGTGTCGTATTGCCTACCTGAACTTTGAACTGGTTAAAACAAATCAGCCCAAACCAAACCCTAACCCTAACCCAAACCAAACCCTAAACCAAACCGTACCATACCAAACTAAATCCTAACCCAAGCCAAACCCTAACCCAAATCAAACCCAAACCAAACCCTAAACCAAGCCAAACCCTAAACCAAACCAAACCCAAAACCAACCCAAAGCCAAAGCCAAACCCAAACCCAAACACCAAACGAAGCCAAAGCCTAAACCAAGCTAAACCCTAACCCAAACTAAACCCTAAACCCAAACCAAACCCTAAACCTAAACCAAACCCTAACCTAAACCAAACCCTAATCCTAACCCAAACCAAACCCTAAACCAAACCAAACCAAACCAATCCTAACCCAAGCCAAACTCTAAACCAAGCCAAACCAAACCCAAACCCAAGCCAAACCCAACCCTAACCCAAGCCAAAGCCAAACCCAAACCCAAACCCAAACCCAAACCCAAACCAAACCCTAAACCAAACCCAAGCCAAACCTTAAACCACACCAAATCTGACCACCCTAAACCAAACCCCAACCAAAACTTGTCACCTTTCCTCAGGTGATAAAATTTCCATTGTAACCACGTAGGGCTATTGCCGCCCAAGCTACGGGCATACCTGGAAGCATAATGGGGTGCCACGGCACTTTTGGAAGCATATTAGAGTGACACAAGGGGGAGGGGCCTTACACGGATGAGTGCAAGCCCTTACACATCAGTGTAAGGCCTTACCTACACAGATGTGTAAAGGCCTAACACACCCTTAACCCCCCTTTACACTCTCCTAAACCCCCTTACATAGAATTTTTACACAGATGCCTCATTCCTTCTATAAATAGTGACATCGGGTCACCGAGAGAACCCGGACAAAAAAAAGAACCCCTAAAGAAAAAACCCTGTTCCAAAGACCTTACAAAGAGAGGAGAGTCTGTAGAAAGTCTGAGCCGAGCTTACTGAAGTTAACGGAGTCCTACCCTATTTTCGGAAGTCCACGTCGTCCATATCAGGTTAGTATGGAACTTCTGTTTAAGTTCTTTTGTATTTGATTTCAATATTTTCATTACGACTCGGAAGCCCTGTCCAAATTTCCACAGCTGATTCTAACCTTAGGAATACTGCGCAGAAGCCCTGCCTAAATTTCCACAGCTGATTCCAACCCTAAGAACACAACATGGAAGCCTTACCCAAATTTCCACAGCTGATTCCAACCCTAGGAATTATAGCACGGAAGCCCTAACCAAATTACCATAGCTGATTCCAACCCTAGGATTACGGCGCGGTAGCCCTGCCTGAATTTTCACAGCTGATTCCAACCCTAGAATTACGGCGAGGAAGCCCTGCCCAAGTTTCCAAAGCTGATTTCAACCCTAAGAATACGGCGCAGAAGCTTTGCCCGAATTGCCACAACTGATTCCGATTCTAGGAATATAGTGTGGAAGCCCTGCTTAAATTCCCAAAAACCAGAATCCATGTTCACACCCTACATAGAAACCCTGTCAACTTTCTTACCCAAGTGCCAGAAGTTTTTAATTTCTCCAAGAAAGAAAAAATAAATAAATCGTTCCCCCTGAGTCAAGGAAAATTATCAGAAATTTCACCATTTTCATCAGTTATTATCATGTTAATATTATATCATAATTTCATTTGCATGCATAATACGTACCTCATCTCCGCATATACTATTTTATGTGTCTATTGTATAAAATAATGATTTATTGTTATCATTTCATGTATTAATTTTAGCCTTTGTACATTGAATGTAATATGTTTCCTCATTTTATGTGTTATCACATGTCTTTCGCACATAAAATAACGATCATAATTATCATGTCATGAGCATCGTACACATCTGTAGATAAGTTGCTTTCTATTTCATCATTTTATGTGTTATTGCATGCGTTCCTCACATAAAATAACGATCATAATTGTCATGTCATGGGGCATTGTACGTGTATGTAGATAAGGTAATTGCATTTTCTATTATTTTATGTAGATTTTATTATTTCATGTGGTTTTAATATAGATCTACATTTCATGTGATATTTCAATAATTTTATACAATTTTTTCATGCAAGTGTATATATATGCAATTGCGTTATTTCACGTAATAAGACTTCTATGCTAGCTTAAGTTGTTAAAATTCTCGGGAGAGAATATTCGAAATCTAAGCCTTCAGTAGAAAGACTGGAAATTCCAGGCGAGGTGGGTGCCTAACACCTTCCCACACTTGTAACCTGACATAGACCAACATACCAAAATATGAAGTCAAATTAGGGGATTTCTTCCTTTCATAGGAATCCAATCCCCTAATCGAGCTCGATCCCTCGATCAAAATTGGGCTCCACAATAGGGTTCTAGGCCCTAAATCCTAGATGGCGACTCCAAAAATCATGATTTTTCCATCCCCCCATAGTCACCAGACATATTTGGAGATGATTCACCACCCCTGTTGGGCAAACCAGGTGAGATGAAATAAACTGAAAGAGTAAAAGGTATTTCCCCTTACAGTGGTGACTCCACTGGGGAATGTCAAACTTTCTATACCAGAGGCTTACAATGAACATTAGAATTTTCTCCCCCTCATCATTATTGTGTGTAAACATGTTTGTATATTGCTTGCTAACTGCATCATGCATCGTGTTCGAAGTGAAATCACTTGACGAGGGTACTCCCTGAATTGCTCGCACCCTCGGGGAGGTCAGTGCACGATATACTAAGTACTTTGAGATCAAATGATGCCCTACATAAGAGTGCTCGAAGTGAAATTGGTTGACGAGGATGGTCGTCGATAGTTCGAAACCCTCAGGGTAATAGAACATATCTGGCCATTCTGAGATTAACCCATAGCCACCTCTGCACTACACTTGTGCACACACTCACTCACGGATACACCGACCCCTATGGTTAGCCGACTGAACCCATATAATGTCATGGACAATCACCGGCAAAGTCACACCCCTTGATACAGTACCATCTGGTATATCAAATGAACCACATACCCATGATTTGCTTTCAGTGATAGGTATATCGGTTCTATCAAGGGTGGCCTTGTTCTGTCCTACAGCCTTACCCATTGCATCACATCATTTAGGAACTAGATCATTGAACGACTAGGGTACGCCACAAACTGACTCAGTAATTGTTTACGGTTCAAGTTAGAACCCTTCTAGCCTGTTTCATCTCAGATGAGATTTTTCCTGTATATGTTTAAACCTAATGTGTTCTTTAACAATTGGGAATTGAGAGATGTAACTATATCGGTTTTAGTTCACACAACCATGTCTGTGGGGTGATTCCCGTTTCACCACATTATATTGGCACGTGTTCCAAACTGATAATGTTCCACACAACCAATCCAAGACTCAGGAATGATTAGGTATTTTCATGATGAGGAGAAACAAAATACCCATGTGAAATCAGCTATGAGGTTGTTCTTACATGAACCAACTTGTTTGTTTCCCAAAGCATAATTTATGTCTAACTTGGGCCCTCCTAAAAAAAAATGTGTGAATATTAACTGAAGATTGGGCCAAAATTAGACACTTATTATTGGGAGGGAGTAATTTTGTGTGTGCATCATAAAAATAAATAAATAAATAAAAATAAATATAAATATAAATATAAAAATTAAATTTCTTTGTTTAGGTCAGGCACAATTCTGTGTCAAAAAATTTCCCCGCTGTCTATGTGGACCTGTCAAGATAACCCTTTGGTCCGAGTCAGCCCTGAGAGATCCTTACCAACGGTGGAACTTATTGTTCAACTCACTCCACCAAGTTCACTTAGCTTAGCGTCATTTGAACGATTGGCAAGTATGGATCCGACTAGGGGAAGTCAACCAGAAGCCCAAGAGAAAAGGTGAATGGATATAATGCAGTTAGAGTTGGAAGAGTGGACCAAGCACCCTCAGCAACAAACTAAACTTATTTTAACTCTAGGAGAACAGGAGTGGACCAAGATGAGGTCCAATGCATCTCGTACCATACCAAGCTTGTGGTCGATAATGATGAAGAAGAAACCCGACCAAATCTTCCAACTGAACCCCCTGAAACTGAAAGGGAAAGAAAGATGAGGGAAAATTAGAAAGACTTAAATAGTTGCTGCAGAAGGGAAAATTCGTAGACACTCAAGCCACAGAAACTGATGAGATGGTCCATTTTCTCGTAGCTCGAATTTCATAGAAATTTAAATGGAACACTGATAAGTTTAACAGCAAAGGCGACTCGAGGCACACTTGAAGATCTTCATTAATATTTCCATATCATGGGGATTTACTGAAGAACAAATGGGGCAAGCATTTTTACTTACTCTTTCGGGCCCAGCTCTTCATTGGTTAACTCAGTTAGACCCTTCCCAGACACAGAATTGATCAACAATCATTAAATCATTCACCAAGCAGTACTCTTACAACACTAAATTGGATATAACTCGATGGAGTTAGAAACTATTCAACAGACTCCAGGTGAGGGTTTCACTGAGTTTCTCCTAAGGTTTCGAGATAAGGCTGGCATGATGACATCTCGACCTACTAAAAAAGAACAAGTTGAAATGATCCTAGATAACTTGGCAAATCCCTATAATGATGTTGTAGACACCCAATTTTGTCACCCTCCTCTAGCTATAGTGAAATATAGGTCTTGGACGTGACTTCCAACTTCCGACAGACAGAGATGCTGATGGAAACATTCCACCTATCCAAAACCCTAGAATCCCTGTGCGGGAGAGAGGAAGGTCTAATTTTGACTTTTTATATATAAAGGAATCTGATCAAGATGACCTCATAGATAAATAGTTCTTGAAAACGTGATTCCAACAACATATGATACGTCAAAATTGGGCTGACGAATCTCTAGTAATCATCCCCAAAAAATACACCTTCCCGCATATATGCCGCACACACGGACAGTCCCACTAGAAACCTGGAAAAATCCCCCACCTAGCCCAAACACCCTAAAATTCATCCCCTACCAACCCAGATAACCCCGAAACACTCCCTGGTCTAAAATCTTACAAATGGTGAAAGTAGTGGTGTCAACAACACCCTTGAGGTAGATGTTATTACCACTAAAGAAGTAGAGGAAGGGACAATGCCATATCTATTGATTCATCTAGCCCACGAACCTTTGCTCAACTGGACCAGTGCAGGATATGACTTCAAGCTCACTAAGACTCAGGGTCCAATCGGTTCAAAAATCACCACACAGTACATTGAAGATTCCCTTTCTGTTATCGAGTCTTCTTTTACTTGTACTTTTTCTGAATTTCCTTCTGTTAATAAAATTCCGTACTTTCAGTATGTTGAGTCTATAGTCTTTCCATCTATCAATGAAAATTCTGATTTCGAGTATGATTTGTCTCTTTCTGATGATGATCTTAATAAAATAATGGATGAATATCATGACTTGTTAAAACAATCAAAAGAAAAAAGAGCTAAACCTATAACAGAGGACACTCGACTCATTAACTTAGGATCCGATCAATGCCCTAAAGAAATTAAAATTGGTGCAACCCTGAATGAAGAAGAAACCTTACAAATGGCCAGTCTGTTAAAAGAATTTGCAGAGGTTTACACTTGGTCCTATAAAGACATGTATAGCATTTACCCAAAAATAGTGCAGCATTGACTTCCTACGTATCCAAATGCAAAGCCTATCAAACAAAAGGCTAAAAGAATGCGGCCTAAATGGAGTGAAAAGATTAGAGAAGAAGAAATTAAGTAATGGAATGCATGACACAAGTCATAGAATACCGCCGTTGGTTGGCCAATATTGTTCCAGTTCCAAAGAACGATGGAAAAGTCAAAATGTTTGTGGATTTCAAAGATTTAAATAAATTCAGTCCTAAAGATGATTTTTCTTTGCCCCATATTGATGTGTTGGTAGATAGTACGGCAGGACATGCCTTATTGTCATTTATGGATGGGTTTTCAGTATACAATCAGATCAACATGCATCCTAAAGATATGGAAAAGACTGCTTTTACCATCCCTTGGGGGACCTATTGCTATAAGGTAATGTCGTTTGGTCTAAAAGAATGCTTGAACCACATATCAAAGAGTCGCTACTGCTATTTTGCATGATATAATTCACAAGGAAGTGGAAGTCTACGGTGATGATATGATTGTCAAGTCTATTGACAAACAGGGGCATATCTCAGCACTAGGGAAGTTTTTTGAAAGAATCAAGAAATTTCAATTACGATTAAACCCTCAGAAGTGTGCGCTTGGTGCAAAGGCAGGAAATTTATTAGGCTTTCTTGTAAGTGAAAAAAGTATAGAAGTGGATCCTATCAAGATCAAAGCAATCAGGGACATGCCTGCACCTCAGGCTGAGAAGGAAATACGAGGATTCCTTGGTCACATCCAATACATCAGCCGTTTTATAGCCCAATTGACCATTATTTGTGAACCAGTGTTTAAGTTATTGAAGAAGGATCAGCCCACACAGTGGAATTCCCAATGTCAAGAAGCCTTTGGCAAAGTCAATGAATAGGTTCTTATGCCACAGGTTCTTATGCTACCAGTATAGGGAAAACCACTTTTGTTATATTTATCAGTAGGGAAATTCTCGATGGGGTCCATGTTAGCTCAGAAAGATGAGGCAAAAGGAGAAGAGCAGGCTATCTACTATCTGAGCAAGAAATTCTTAGAGTATGAAGTTCGGTATACATCATTAAAAAAGACTTGCATAGCTCTTGTTTGGGCAACAAGAAGGTTACGACACTATATGGTGGCATATCCAATTCACTTGATCTCTAGAATGGATCTTATCAAGTATTTATTCGAAAAGCCTGCACTCACTGGTAGAATGGCAAGGTGGTTGCTATTACTCTCAGAATTTGACTTTAAATATGTCAATCAGAAGTCTATCAAAGGCAGGGCAATTGCAAATCATTTGTCTGCACACCCCACGGAAGATGGAAGATCATTAAATGATGCTTTTCCAGATGAGGAAATCATGATGGTTGAAGAAGAAAACTCTGTTAATACATGGTAATTATATTTTGACAGAGCAGCCAATCAAAGAGGTTTTGGGGCAGGAGTGTTATTAATAACACCCGACGAGCTATATTTTCCTTCATCGTTTCGGCTTGATTTTCCATGCATCAATAATATTGCTGAATATGATGCACATGCAATCAACCTGGAGATAGCTCTAACAATTGGAGTAAAAAGAATCCGAGTGTTTGGTGACTCATTCATTGTAATATGCCAAACTCAAGGGAAATGGAAGACCAAAGATGAGAAATTGAAGCGTTATCAAGAATATCTAGAGAAGATCTCTAAGTACTTTGAAGAAATCTCTTTTGAGTACTTTCAGAAAGATAGCAACTAGTTCGCCGATGTTCTTACAACATTAGCATCAATGGTTGAGTGTAGTCCTATGGCCCAAGTAAGACCTTTTTCTGGTTGAAAGAAAGGTAAAGCCCATCTATCACAGTTTAGTGAATGCCTTGACAACAGATGGAAGATCTTGGTTTGCTCCTATTGTGGACTTAATCAGGGAAGGGAAATATCCTATGGAAGCAACATCAGGGGAAAAGAAGTTTCTCAAAAAATATGCCACTCAATTCACATTACAAAGCGATTTGTTGTAAGAAAGATCGTTCGATGGAATCCATTTATTGTATGTGGATGCAGAACAGGCACAGACTATTATAGAAGAAATACATCAAGGAATCTGTGGACCTCACATGAATGCAAGAATGCTAGCCAAAAAAATCTTGAAATTAGGATATTATTGACACACAATGGAGGCAGACTATGTAGATTTCGTTCGGAAGTGCCACAAATGTCAGATATTTTCCAATGTCATATATATTTCGCCAACGGAATTGCATTCACTTAATTCCCCTTGGCCATTCTCTACATGGGGTATTGATGTTATAGGAAAAATTACTCCCAAAGCATCAAATGGTCATGAGTTCATATTTGTAGCAATTGACTATTTCACCAAATGCGTGGAAGCAGTCATATTCAGTCCTCACTGTTGCGAAGGTGGCCAAGTTTATTAAAGAGAACATCATTTGTCGACATGGAATCCCGCAACAACTGATATCTAACCAAGACACTCATTTTTGAGGGCAAGTCGATAAACTTTGCACCAAGTTTGGAATCGAATGGCATAGATCCACCACTTATCACCCACTAACAAATGGGGTAGTAGAAGTAGCTAATAAGAATAAGAAAGTAATTCTCCATAAGATGGCAGATACACATAGAGATTGGCGGATCACTTACCATATGCACTTTGAGGATATAGGACGTCGATTCGCACTTCTATAGGGGCAACTCCATATTCCCTTGTCTACGGAATGGAAGCCATGTTGCCAATTGAGATACAAGTCCCCTCATAAAAAGCAAGCTACCAAAAGGAGAATGGATACAGGCTAAATATGATGAACTCAATATGTTGGATAAAAAAGAATGAAAGCTATGGACAATTTAAAAAACTATCATTGAGAATGGCAAGAGCATTTAACAAAAATGTTCGTCCTTGCAACATTAAAGTCGGAGATTTGGTTCTCAGAGAACAAAGAGCACCGACACAAGATCTTCGAGGAAAGTTCCGACCAAATTAGAGTGGTCCATTCACAGTGAAGAAAGTCTTGCCAGGAAAAGTTGTACTACTCTTTGGGTGGAAATGAATTGTCAGGTTTGGTTAATATAGATCAACTAAAAAAATATTATGTTTAAGTCCAGGATACACTTGAACTACGTTTGACCTGATTTTTCATAAGGGATACATAGGCAACTCGGCATGTTCAAGTGCAATTTCATTTGTACCAAACTCTAAAAAATAAAAAAAATAAAAAAAATAAAAAATATATATATATCTTAGGGCATTGATTGAAGAAAAATAAAAAAAAAAAGATCAAGAGTTATGTCTTAAGTGTCCAAGAAGAGAAGCAAGGCCTTAAGATCATCTCGCCACTTGGCACCTTAAATACTAGTCAACTTGTTTTTCCTAGTAATTAGTTTCTCCCATCATCAATGGTCTACAAAAATCGCCACTTGGCATTAGCAATCACAAGTCAGATCATTCCCCACTTGTGGTTCTTTTTTTTCACCTTTCAACTTTAATATCCTATCTTCAGTGTACAAGTTGGAATTATGATGAAGAACTTATTGGTCCATGAAATATTTTTCTTTCTATCGATGTATCTTCTCATAGAACAAAAATGTTTGTGAGCTTGTTGCCATGTCTTGTATATGTTTATTTCACTTTTTTTGATCAAGTTGTTTGGTTGTATCTCCAAGAACTCCGCTCTCTTGAGAAGATTTGGAATGCCATCTTCTTTGATGTTAATTCTAAACTCCTTATGCTCTTCCCTCCCCCCTCCTTCCCCCAACCTTGTTAGGGATTCCCCAAGGAACAGGCTCATTGTTGTCATGGGGTCTTCTCCTCTCCATTCTTCAGCTCCCCCCCTCCCCACACCTTTAAAGGGATTTTTTGGCCACTGTTGTCAGGCATAATTTTTTATTTTTCCCCTAAGGGCCCTGTATATTCCCTTTTTCTCCTTTCTTCTTGGTAATGAATTGATTATTCACCTTGGGGGAAAAAAAAAAAAGCTTTTAGAGATAAAAACAGTAATAACTGCCGGATACAGCCACAAAAACTTGAGACTCTGAAAACAGCAAGGAGAAACTTTAGTCACTGGTTAATAGAGCTCTGATACAATGGTACAATACAATATCAGGATTGTACTAACCAGAAACTATCATACTGAGAATAAGAAAAAGAAGAAGAAAGTAGGGCTCATGGTTAGAGATCATAGTTACCTCCTAACCACGAGCACTATAATGTATTTATAACTAATGAAAAAATAAACAATTACCAGCAAGGACAAGAGGTGATGTACAGATGTACTTTTGCGTAAATTACACACAAACCACAAAACCACTATGACTAATCTACCTCCTGCAGTACATTAACAAAAAGGTTAAGTAACTTTGCTGACAAAAAAAAAAAATCCCCTGGTTTCTGTCATAAAAAAATTTCTTGAGGAATTTTCCTCCTTCACTACTTTCTAAATTCAAGAAGTGGAAAACATCATTAAGAATAAGCAGTGCTGCATCCTCCTAATACTCTGTAGCAAATTCATACTGAATATCTTGATTTATCAAACATCTTACATCCTCTACTCCCAATAAATAGTGATGGTAATATTTTTTTTACCTCATCATCATAATGTATATCTGTTATCCAACCTCCTTGTTTCAGCCTTTCTATTTGGTAAACTCCTTCATTAATGAAGCTTTCAATATCTTCTCTGCTTTTCCCTGAATTAAAAAGATCGAGAAATGTGCAAATCCAACCTTGATGTTCAATAAATTAAATCAAAAACCATTATGTGTAAGAAGAAACTTTAGACAAAGAAATTTTATCCAGCCAATTGCCATAGATGTTTTCAAGCAATGCAGTCAACATCTCACAATTTTCTTTTGACATGTCCTTGCGCGTTAGTTGATCTGCAACACTTTTATATTATCCAACCCGTTGCACCTGAGGGTCAATCCCTACTTTCTCAAAAAACACCAGCAAACCATTTGGAGATGCTATTGAATTGCATGTTAGTGAAGAGATCATGAATAAGCATCAAAACATGAGTAACATTGTTTATACATCCTAATTAATTGCAGAAGGGAAAAGAGGGAGGCAACTCTGAAAGTAAAGTGTTCTCCACTGCAGGGTGTGGAAGGAGAGATGCCTCTCAGCTACAAAACCTCATGTTAGGAGCACTACATGGAATTCCTCACTCACTGTAGGAGGAAATTTTTTGGTATATCACACACATCGCATACATGTAATGCAATTGCTTCAAACATTTGATATGTCCATAAAGACAACTTCCATATAAAAAATAATAATAATTGAACTAAACAATTGGTTGTGATAAAAAACATCAATGAAAAAAATGGGTGGCCCAGAAAGAAGTCTATAGGTAACATGCTGACCCATCTTGAAGTAATAACTTCTGAGTCACTGTATTTTCTGATCCCTAAAGTTATTTAGACTGCCCATTTACAAACATAGGATGGCTTGAAAAATAAACTTACCCCCAAGGAATGATGCTTGAACTGCCAAACCATTCAAAGAAAAATAAGCACTAGGTGGAGCATATAGCTCTTCACAAGCACAAGCGATGTAATACTCTCTCTATGCATGCTGGGATGTAACACACAATGAGCTTACCTACAGATACCATTACAAAACACCATCTCAGTTATCATTATTCGGAACCTGACTGAACTAGAATATTAGGAGATGATCTGGAAAGAGAAACTAAGATCAATGCACACCTTCACATAAGATGTCAAACCTGCACAATATATATATATATATATATATATCTCCCTTACACAAATTTCTAAAAAATGAAACAATATATATATATATATATACCCACATGGCCTGCATGCTCACTCGGTAAGATCATCAAAACAAACCTAACAAAGAAAACTCTTAACTCTTCCTGTTCACACTTCCAAATTATATAATATATGAACATCACAATGAGGAGAACCTTTGGAAATAGCCTTTCGAGCTCTCTCAAAAGGATTGACGAAATTCAGTAACCTACTAGACAATGAGGTAGAGCTAAGTGAGGTTGATGCCTTTGCAGCACTATGTCTGGAGTTATTAACATCTAAATCACCTCGTATACGTGTCAAAACTGACATAAATGTCCACACTCTTGCTACAATTGGAGATAATATCATCAAACATATTGTAGCACTCTAATTAAAATAAAAAAAAAAAACTTACGATTTTACCTGACTTCCTAAACTCAAGTATATGCCTCCGTATCTTTTCAACTTTGCCCCACCCACACTTTAAGCTGCTTTTATAAAATTTTCACAAATTTGTGGTAGAGATAGCCCTGAAGAAAAACGACTCTTTAGCTGATCAGATATCTGAGACAAAAACAGAGGGAAAAAAGTTCAGAAAATAGGATTAAATGTCTTATGCCGTATAAACCATAATCTGATAATCACAATAAGAGTTGATTACAAGAAAACATTAAATTGACCAAATTATTTAACATCAGCATAACATAACCATATAGCACAACTAACACTTCTTGGAGCAAATGTTAGGCATGTAATCATCTTAAGACAAATTTCTGGGACTTAAGATGCTGTTGAAAGCAATCTGTGTCCATACATCGAATGTTTGAAACTACTTGGTCCACACATGATACTAGAATGACATCCCACAAGTAACCAGCATTATAGTGCGGCAATGGTTTTCTTTTTCTTTTTGATTTTGATGGGGGGTGGGGAGGTTTAGTTTTAATGAATGGGAATAATATCTCATTTTGCTTTCTGCAACTTGAAATGGAGGCAAATATTTTGATTCAATATGAAAAACTAATCAACAAGGTAAACCACATTCCAACGTTATAAGGAATTTGAGACTTTAAATCCTATTTTTTCCATGCTTTAGTTTTAGTTGAACTAGATGTTGGCCAAATTACAGTAACTCTATTAAAGAACGAGAACAACAATTTGAACCTGTCCTCGCAATTTCATGCTTAACACACTGCCCTTCTGGGAATGCAAAAAGCATCCGAAGCTTCACAACAAATCTCTTCCATCCACTAAATTCCTTTAACTTAAATTTACCGCTAGGATAGCAATCATCTTTGGAACCTATCAAGCTTCCATTATCACCCAGAGACTTTGCTTCTGATTCATCACAAGTTTCGGCATCCTTCTTACTCTTCTCCTTCGTAGTTGCAGCACTCGATTTGAAAGGTCGAACTCACAAGTACCTATGAAAATTTGAACCGGGAAATGATTGAAGAAGAAGTCGTCGATTCGACAACAAGCTAGGGAGAGACATAGCTAATTGCGATTCCCACTCGAAAAGAAGATGAGGAGATGAAAAACTACTCCATTGAATCAGAAACGGAGAATTCAGTAAAACGGCAGAGAAATTCTGGAGACGGAGAGCCTTCAAATGCGAGTTGCAGAGAAGCTTCGACATTTCTCCCCCCCCTTCCCCTTCCCCTTCCCCTTCCCCTTCCAAGACAGAATCCACTACTTGTGTTCTTTTTGAAGGGAGAAGTCACTAGAAACAAATATGAATTTTGGGATTTTGACAGCAACTCACTAGAAATGAATGACAACTTTCTCACTCCGCCACGTTGCTATTGTGTTGACAAGTCATCCTCCGGATGACGTGGTCTATTTTGGAGTCTCTTGCATGTATGACGTGTTTTCCTGTTCTCTACACGTGGCTAGTACACCGAGTTCAGACTTCAGAGCGGTTATTGCATTCTCTAAGTGGGCCGAGATCCGGGCAGGGCTGGGCTGGGCTGGGCAGCCCAAATAATTCTTATTTATGTTGGGCCTGAGCTAAACGGGCCAGGGTCTGACCCCAGCCCAAGCTTCAGCCCCTACATGAGAGTAAAAGGGGCTTATCACTTCTTCAATCCCTAGTTATCATTTTTGGTGGTTTTTTGACGGCCATGTTACTTTTATGGGAAAAATGACTGTTCCAGAGTGTGGATGCTGCGTTTAGACACAAGGGTGGGAGAAATGGACCTCCCCACCTCTCATGAAAGGAGGAAATGCTCGCCCTATTGATGTTGAGAGTGGATCAAATCCTGCTACAAGAACTATTCTCGTACAGGGCTGCTCCTCACAGAAGGAATCCACCCTAACAGCCAACTCTATGGTGGATTCCATCTGTGTGGATCAACCCGTACGAGAACTTGATCCACACTCATTGATGCTTCTATTTGTGCTCTAATTGATCCTCGCACTATTGCAAGGGTCATGCTCCCAAACAGAGAACTCTTGCTCATTAGTTTTAGGGCAAGGGAACCAGGCAAATGAAAGGCAGCACGGAAGCATATGGGTGGAGGGTCAATAAGGTCTTCTCATGTCTACTTGCGCCTAGATATAGAAACACACAAACTAGGAGGGTTCTTTTCTCCTTACTTATGTAAAAGAACCCTATCCACTTACATGTCCAGTGACTGCATCAACACAAAAGCCTTTACTTACATAAGGACAAGACAAATGTATTTCTCTACTTGCATGTTGCATATTGAATTTGTGGATAAGATTGACAGCTGGAAATATGTGGTTGGCAACTTTAGTGGTTGTGGGTAGTTCCACCGAACTTTCACTCTTGCTCGTTGACGCTTACAGCTTTTCTCGTTCAATGTTTTTAAAATTTGGGCTTCAGTTTTAGCTGTGTAGTTGGATTCTTACCAACTTTTTCCTGTCCTCCTGGGGACTGTGCCTTCAGCTCTCAATTCTTCTTTCAAACCCATTGTCAAACTCAGTAATAAAGAACGAAAGTGATCCTTGTATACGTTGCTTGAGAATGTGCTGTGGGACGAACCTTCAAGTATGGGTAATCAGAAATTAGATCAGACTCCACTTATTTGATTTTTCAATCGACTGAACCCTAGAAATTGAAATTGGGAAGGAGAACAAAAAAAATTGTAAACCGTATCAAAAATGGTAACTTTAAAAGAAGGAAACAATAGCTAAAAGATCAGATTGCAGAAATCAGGATTGGGCTCTGCCGATTGCAAATTTCAAATTAGGAGATTGACCCATCTTGAATTGATTCCTCAAACCATGAACAAATTTGAGCACTAATTATATTTGGAATATTTTTGTTCAATGGATATGTTGCATGTATATTGTTAAATTTTATATCAATTTAACTTCCTCACATGTCATAGTAATGCTCTAAAATTGTTCAAAGTTTGAACCAACAATAATCATTTTAAAATCAACGGGAAAAGGCTGCACATGGTCGGAAGACTCAAAATGTGAGAGAGAATGTTAATATGGGATCCATTGTTTATTATGAGAGAAAGGTGTATTAGAATCTATACAAGGATGGCGCATGCTTTCTTTTTCCAAATTTTAAATAGGTCCAACCAAGGGTTAGACCATGAAGGACCTAGATCTTGTCAAGTGCACCAACCTCTCCAGCTAGCATCGGATGACTGGCAATATCAGGGAATGCAACCCAGATATCTCCTAGCCATCCGATGTGCGCTCAAGTTGTTGACGCACATGAGAGGAATCGATTTCGTACCAACTATGAATACGTCTATGCCTCTTAATTTTAAGGGTTATGTAGCAATCCCATACCAGCGTGGAATGACAATCTCCCATGATAAGCGAATTAGAACAAAGAAAAGGACATTGCATGGTCAGTATACATGAGACGTCTATGTCTGAAAAGATAAGAGACCGAAAAGGATGGATGCATTTTAGTAACTGTTTCCACTATATTTTATGGTTGAAAAAGCCACACGGATTTTGTGGCAACGGTTTTTCCTTTTTTTTTTTTTTTTTTAAATTAATTATATATTGTCATTACATGAAATTAACACATAGATGGAAGTTGACTTCAAACCAAAGTTAAAATACCAAGTATATCATTACTCCACCACCCCCGGAAAAAAATCGTCTGTAATTCTGATCTCGTACAATTCCATAAAATACCACTTTCAGGGGGTGACATGTGTATTGTTACCAATGCAATGGTCCAGATCTGATTTAAATGCCTCTTCACTGATTTAATGTTTTATTAGTTATACCAGATATGAACCATTGTATTGGTATCAATACACGTTTCACCACCTAAAAGTGGTATTGCACGAAATTGTACAAGATCGAAATTACAGACAATTTCAACCCCCCACCCCCCCCAAAAAAAAAAGCCTTTGTACGTATATTATTGTTCATGCATGTCTTTCTTAGAATAAAGTTCATAGTAATCAACGCCAGATTGAGTGAATTCATACAATACAATACATCATCCATGAGTCATCTTCATTGCTTGTACAATCACAATAATTAAAAGACCAGATAGATTAATCGAATATGCCCTCTTGATTTTTAATTTTTTTTAATCAAAATATTATAATAGTCACCTAATCTTTGTGAAATTGACTTTTGAATTCTATAAAGTTTTGTGGACTATGGTGGCAGGTCGGTTTGTTAAAAGAGATGAAAGTTATTCTCATCCAAAGTTTTCAATAAGGATCTACTCAACTAATGTGGCTGAGCCTGCTATTTTAGAATTAGAAGTCCTCCAACAATGGTTGAAAGAGGTATTTGATGAACGTGACTTCAATGTTAATCAAAGTCAAACACGTCTCTGCTTCTTCTGTTGATTTTTCAATTTTTTCTTTCTAGAGGTTTAAGTTATTTTACATATAAGTATGGTTGAAAATTTCGTAATCGTAGCATTCGAATATTTTTTACTATTATAGGATATAAAAATAAAATAATAATTAATCATACAAGATCCATTGACAGTTAAAATTTGATAAATGCATGAAAAATGCATAATTTTTGTTGTGCAATTTGTGTCAATTTTGTCCACTTCATCATCTATTAGTCTAACAAGTTTCAGCCTGATCCAATTTTATTATGTGCAGATATAATGCTTTGAAAATTAAATAAATTTTCAATTTTATCAATGTGTTTTGAGCACAATTGAAAATAAAAACTTAAAAACTCAATACATGGTGGTCATATGATTGAAATGGCTGGACTCCAGATGTGGCACATGACTACTACTCTATAAGCCATATAGTTGCTTGTATGACTTGTCCAAAGGCTAATTGCCATAATCAACTATCAGCATAGCTTGAATTGTTGGACCATTTCAATAAACATATCAAAATGGATAGTTATATTAAAATTTTCCATATTTATCATAAAAGACTTTCAGTTAAGAAACATTTATGAGAAATCTTGTAAGACATAGCAGCATATAAGTGACATCAGCTAATTGTCAACTAAATCCTTACCAATAAAAAAAAAAAAAAAAAAAAAAAAAAAAAAAAAAAAAAACTTGCCCTTAAAAAGTAAATTGATAAGACATTAGTTATTATCAGTAGTCAATTTGTGAGACAAATGCTTGTAGAAAAAAAAAAACCTAAACTCAAATGCATGTGTTTTATTTTTTTTGGTAGAACTCAAATGCATGTGTGAGAGAGATAAGTATTCTGGACTTTTCATAAGATGCATGTCCTAAAATGCTGAAAAGGTATTATGGGTTTTAAAAGTGAAAACTTTGTCCTAAGCAATCCCTAAAAAAGATTTTTTAATGTTGGTGGGTGAGAAGAAAAAGGTTTGGCATGTCCCAAGCTCTTCTGAAGATTAGCAGTTCAACCAATAGGGGATTGAGATAAAAGGGGCATTAAAAGTCATTTTATAAAAGGGAAGGAGAGAGAGTAGCATAGGCTGGGCACCCCATAGGGATACCTCGCCTTTCCCTTTTTTTTTTTTTTTGCCCTTTCTCAAGGAGACATCTTGATTCGGTAGTACTTGAATAATAGCTCTTTTTCTACCAAAAATAATAATAGTAATAATAATAATAATAACTCTCTAATCATAGTTGCATAATCATGTTTTTCAACTTCTGTCGTTCTTTTTAAGACCTGATGAGTCATTGCCGGATTTTTGGCCGTTAAGTCGGGGAATGCTATCTCCCAACTGTCAAATGGCTCTCTAATGGCTCTCTAGAATTCTTATTCGGCAAGCTCACTGGCAACCAGCTCCCCATCCCCATCTCAGCGGCGGCAGCGGCTAGGGGTTCGGGTAAAGTGTATTTCTCGCCCCTAACACCCTATCTCCCGATTCATCCTCTCTTCTCTCGATCTCTCCTTTCCCGGCTCTTTGCCCTAGTTGCTCACCTGACTAGTTCCTGATTACTTCGAATTTTTCGGCAGCCACAACACCCATAAACTCAACAGAACCACTCTCCCATCATTTTTCTCCCAATGACTCTCCTATCCTGACTTTGCTCTCTTCTGAGATTCCAACAAACTAGATCCCTGATTAATCCCACTCTCTGTCGTCGATCTTATCCTTTGATTCTCCCCCCACCTAAGTTTCTCTCAACACCCTTCTACTTTGATTCTCTCTCTCTCTCTCTCTCTCTCTCTACGAGTTCTTCTTTGCCTCTTATCCTTGATCCTCTCACTCCCTGCTTCCTCTCCAAGAACCATGAGGCCTGACGTCTTGCCCCTTACCCTTACCCTTACCCTTACCCATATCCTCATCATCGACACCGAGATCCTCTCCTAGCCCTTCTCTACAAGTGAGTTTTTTTTTTTTTTCCTGAATCCTCCAAGCTCACCCCCAGGCATACCTCAGCGTTGATTCCTGATTCCGGAGTCCTGACCCACACCACTTACCGCCGCTACCACACATCTCTGGGAGCTGCGCCTATCTGGATACAGTGGGCTGCCCTACAACAAACCACAACTGTGGGCAGTAAGGGAGAATTTATTTATTACGTGCTCCTATTTCCTTATTATTTGTGAGCTATTTTGTTCTGTTATATAGTTAATTAAATATAGCATCAAGTGTCTCTAAAATCGTGTGATCTAAGTAAAGTTGGGAGTCTTTATCAAAAAAAAATGTAAAGCTGGGTGTTATTATTATTATTATTATTATTTTTTTTTCTGGTAGAAATGGGACTATTCAGTAGATTGTGAAACACGCAGCTTGAAGGTTATAGTTCTCCTTCAGCCACGGAGTGGAAGGTAGTCAAGATGTTTTACATGAAACCGATAGGGCTTTCCTAGCTAAGGAATCTATAACACAGTTGGATTCCCTAGAAATAAAAACAATCTTACATACCAAGAAACTCTCAGATAAGTGACCGATATCCTCGATGATTGGTTGGTAGAGCAACGGAGGGGGCACACAGGGATTGTGAAGGAAGTTGACCAGTTCCAGGCAGCCCGACTCAGCAACAACATGGAGAGGGTAACATTGGGATTGTGAAGGAAGTTGACTCGGCAATGCCCAAGCAAGATGCACTCCAAAAGGCCTGCACAAAGGGCAAGAGCCTCACCTTCCAAGGCCGAGGAGAGGGTAACACCGTTGGACATTGCCAATAAGCATTCACATTTTTTGCTTCTGATAATCAACCCAAACCACCATTCTGGCTTTCAGAGCACCACGCCACATCAGAGATAAACTTAACAAAGGGGTCAGCAGGGGGCGTCCAAAAATGGGAGGCAAAGGAAAGGGGTTGGGCAGCCTCATTGGGTCCGAATGCACATGAAGTCGGGCAGACATGAACTCATCGGCTTGCTAGTTAGCAGCATTAATCACCTCAATGGGGGATTGATCGCTGTCGTAAACGAATCAAAACAAACCCTAACTAAACTATGAGATAGTGGTAAGAAAGGGGTTGAACCTA
Organism: Macadamia integrifolia; assembly: GCF_013358625.1. Lineage (NCBI taxonomy): Eukaryota > Viridiplantae > Streptophyta > Magnoliopsida > Proteales > Proteaceae > Macadamia > Macadamia integrifolia. Next base: position 21,406,282 of record NC_056561.1, on the reverse strand, counting down.
TAGATAACTCAGAGGCTAAATCTACTAAGATTGAGGTAAATGTTGTTTTGAAAATCAAATTTGTAAAATTCAGAATTTGAATTAAAATTAAGTAAGCCAATTAATAAGAACAAGAATTAAAGAGAATAAGCTATCTTCAGGTCTCGAATCCGTTTTGGTATTATTACCAATTTTTTGTTCATACTTCAGTTCACTGAAACTATAAGTTCCAATGCAACCACAAAAATACAATCTCTAGCTATCCTAAGCATAACCTATCCTGTCAAGCACTATCGTCTATTGCTTTCGCTTAGCACGCTTAGTTTGATTGGTTAAAGGTTATCATTAGTGTATTGCCAAAAATCAACATGAAATACCATTACTTGAATAAAATAACTGAATAGCAGGGACAATTACTTTAAACTATTTTAACCATTAAAAATCATCTACAATGAGAGGGGTCTTTAACATCAAACAATCAAGTATGAGTTCTAATCAGAAATAAATAACAATAACTCAAAATTTCATCTAAACCTAATTATGGTTTTAAGTATCTCCGATACCGATACGATACCCTCCGATACGTATCTTAAATTTAGCCGACCGATACGATACACATCGATACGATACATGAAATTTTTAAAATCCTTTCGTATCAATATATATCTTATAATACATACCGATATGCATCAATACACCACCAATACACATCGATACGATACGATATGCCTCGATACGACTATGAAAATTATAAAATTGAGGTAAAATATACGTTTCGGAATGTATTGGTACGTATCGGTGAGTATCGATATGTATCGATCGGTACGTATCGGTATATATTGGCACGTATCGGTGAGTATCGATATATATATATATATATATATCGGTATGTATCGGTGAATATCGGTACATATCGGTACGTATCGGTACGTATCGGTGAGTATCGATACGTATCGGTCATATAATGGCCAAGATGGGTAATTTTTCAGAAAACACACGATTTTTTGAAGGGTTTTTGTTCCAAAGTTGCTGTCAGTCATATTTCTCTCTAACTAAAATGAAAATCAAGGTTGGGAAGAAGGATTTTACATTTATGGGACAGTTACAAACCTTGAATTCTTAGTACGATACCCTCAATTTAGTGTTTATGCATAATACATGTTATCAATAGCTTTTTTTAACAAATTCTTTATGCAAAAGTGTTTAAAATAATATTTTCTATCCATTTATGTGTGTATCTTTAGCGTATCTTAGTGTATCTCCGATACGATACGATACTCTCCGATACGTATCTTGATTTTGACCGATCGATACGGCGACCGATACCGATACTTTAATCCTTGAACCTAAAAATAGAAAGAGAACTTAGCCACTCATGGTATTAATGAATGATGGTGGTGATGAACCTTGATGCAATGGTGGTGATGAACCTTGATGCAATGGGGGTGATGGAACTTCGATGCAATGGTGGTAATGAAACCTTGATGCAATGGCAATGCCCTCTGTGCAATGCTATCCAGGAAAATCGGTCCCACAAAAGGTGTGATCCAAAAAGAAAAGAACTCTATAAGAATCAAGAAAGAAAAACCAACAAACTATCTTGTGTGTGAGGAGGAATAAAAATCGTCTGTAATTCTAATCTTGTACAATTCTGTACAATACACCCTTGAAAGGGTGACACATGGACAAAATGGTTTGAACGGCTCAGATTAATCCTATATTGATCCAACTCCAAACCAGTGAGTTGAAGTTGGATCAATGTAAGATTAATCTGAGCCGTTCAAATCACTTTATTCACGTGTCACCATCTGAAGGGGGGATTGCACGGATAAGGAATTGCAGACGATTTTTATCCGTGTGAGGAGTGATGTGGGTAGCCCTAATTCCTAGAGAATGGGTGTGAAGTGTGTCTCTAAAGAGAAAGACCCGAGAGGGATTTATGGGAGAGAGAGATAGGTGCGTGTGATAATAGAGGTGGAGTTTGATTAGGAGAGAAGAAGGAGAGAACGTCTGTGGGTGATGGAGGGAATTAGGAGAGAGAGAGAGAGAGAGAACTTAGGACAAAGGGGAGGGAGAGAGAAACGTGGGAGAGAGTAGTGAATGTATGAGATTAGGGAAGATAGAGATAGAGACCACTAGAGGAGGGAAACCGTGGGCATGGGAGAAAAATTAGGGAAAAGAGAGAGAAGGAATGTGTAGGTGAAAAGAGAGACGGATTAGGAAATGAAAGAGAAATTATAAGAGGTGGAAGATTTGGTGGGAGATGGAGAAAGAATAGGGAGAGAAGAATTCGGTGGGAGATGTTTTACATAAAGTGGGAGAGAGAGACTCTTATTCTATTTTGGACAAAGAAAGAGAAAACATGAGAGAAAGTAGAAGAAGGGAGAGGTGGATGAGCGAAAGTAGGAGAGAGAGAAGAAAACGTGTGAAATAGGGGGAGAGAGAGAACTGTGAAGTTTTCTCTCTCCCTAAATTTATATATATATATATATATATATTCTCTTCTTCTCTTGGAAATTCCAACTCTAGACTTGATCCTTTGTCCTTGCTTCTAAACTGAACCATCTCCATCCATTTATCATCAAACTTGTGCACATCTCATGAAAACCCTACAATCAAAGATCATCCAAATATGTGGTCAAATTAATTATGAAAACCTAATTAAAATTAATAATTGAACATTAATTCCATGAATAATTATGACCCGATCAAGGATCACTTTCGCCGATTAAAGAGTTGGTCATTTCTGGCCAACCATATGAAAAAAATAAGGAAGCTAATCTTGGTTATGACCACACGAGCCTCATTCTTCCCCAAAGGAGCAAATCTCTTCCAATCAGCAATCCATTGACTCAGGTGGTATTCCAGCTGGGTGTTATTTATATGTTGCTAAATTTAGTCTTACATTATCATTTACCATTGCCTATACCCACTTAAAAAAAAAAAAAAAAAAAAAAAAGTTGTGCCCACTTTCTTAGCATAGTATCTATTAACCATTCTATTATTTGCTAGCGTATTGCATATGCTATGTCTTAATTTATTATGCCATGCTCTCTTTCTGTATGTTTGTTGGTGCACCTATCTCTATTTGGTAGAACTTTAACTTGTTTTGTTTTGCTTGGGCTACTGTAGTCTTGGATGCAACTTTTAGTTGTCATAGCTGATTTCATCTTTTCACAATATATGTTTATGGTTATGCACTACCTTATGTAAGTAAAAGCACTCTCGGGTGTCCCATTGATATCTCATTGCTATCCCATTGCTTGTACATCTATAGTCTCTGGATTAGTTTTTACATAGTAAAAGCACTCTTGTTGTATCTCATTGCTTGTACCTTTGCATATATCTATCTATATCTACATATCATCCCTAGATTAATTTTTGTTATCTCTTTCTCTTTACTTATATTATTCTTATATATATACACCTATACTATAGGTGCGTTAGGTAGGGAGGCAACACCTTAGTTATCTTATATTCAACCAATCTCTTTTGCATGGATCGTACTTTTTCATGACTCATAGTTTTATGTATTGCCTATTACCGTTTCTTATATTATGTACTCCAGTATAACCCTGTTTTTAAGCAAAGAATTAGATTGGCATCTTGGAACATTGGCTCTCTGACAGGTACAAGCATAGAGTTAAAAGATGTTATGTGGAGAAAATGAATTAACATCACATGTATTCAAGAGACGAGATGGAAAGGTAACAAAGCAAAAGGGTTAGATGACTTTAAATTATGGTACTTAAGAGAGGAAAGTGGGAGATGTGGAGTGGGCGCAGTAGTGGACAGAGGCCTTAAAAATGAAATGCTGGATGTTAAAATTTTGAAAACGGGATTATCTCTATTGAACTGGTGCTAGACATTTAGATCATCAACATAGCTAGCATGTACAGGCCCCAAGCAAAACTAGATGAGAGTGTTAAACTACAATTTTAGGAACACAAGGATCACATGGTGCAAGGTTTTGACAAGGAGAGAAAATTATTGTTAGAGGAGACCTTAACAGGCATGTGGGCAAGGATTGTACAAGTTATGAAGAGGTGCATAGAGGATTCGGAGTTGGGGAGAGTAATGTAGAGGGGATATAAATGTTGGACTTTGCGACATTGTATGACTTTTGCATTGCAAATACCTTTTTGAGAAAAGAGAGGAACATTTAATTACTTACAAAAGTGGGCAGCATGCAAGTCAAATTGATTTCTTCCTACCGAGAAGATCTGACAGAATGTTGTGCAAAGATTGTAAGGTTATACCTGGAGAGAGCTTAATTGCTCAACATCGACTGATGATCTTGGATATGTACCTCGGTATGAAGAAATTGACATAACAGATCTTTCCTAAAATAAAATGGTGGCGACTACAAAGAGTGCTCCTAAAATCTTTTACTGATAAAGTGGTTGCCACAAGGAAAGTGGGATTTTGACAGAGATGTTAATGAGATGTGGATTGAGATGATGACATGTATTAAAAAAGTGGCTAAAGAACTTCTAGGGGTATCAAAGGGTATATGCCGAACTCCTAAAACAATTGGTGGTGGAATGATGAGGTCCAGGCTGCCGTTAAATCTAAGAAAGACGGTTTTAAGACTTGGCAAATGATCAACAAGGCAGAGGACAAAGTAAGATATTAATTCACCAAGAATGAAGCTAAGAAGATTATGGGGAAAGCAAGGGTAAAGAAATACAATAACCACTATGAAAATCTTAATACAATAGAAGGAGAAAAAGAGATATATAGAATAGCCAAAATAATGGAAAAGATGAGCAGAGATATTGACTATGTTAGATGCATTAAAACTGATAATGGTAGGGTACTTGTACAAAATGAGAACATTATGAAGAGATAGTGTGATTATTTTTGCAACTTACTAAATGAAAAGACCTGACTGATAGGATGAACCCACAAGTAAAATGGGATAGACATCAAGCCAACACTCCTCATGGACAACTACAACATATCGGTGTTGCTAAAGTTAAAGAAGCCTTACGAAAGATGAAAGTAGGTAAAATACCAGGCCTAGATGAGATTCCAATTGAAGTATGGAAGAGTCTAGGAGTTCTAGGAGTATTATGGCTAACCAAGTTGTTTAACAAAATTTTGAGTACCAAGAGAATGCCAGATGATTGGAAGAGAAGCATTGTGGTCCATATTTATAAAAACAAATATGGTATCTAGAACTGCAATAACTATATAGGCATAAAAGTAATGAGTCACACCAAACTATGGGAAAAAGTTATTGAAGCCCACCTCAGAGAAGAAACTGAAATAATGGAGAACCAAATGGTTTTATGCCAGGACGATCTACAATATAAGTTATCTACCTTTTAAAAAGATTTATGAAAATTTTTAGAGCTCACAAAATGGATTTACATATGGTCTTTATTGACCTAGAGAAAGCGTATAATAGAGTACCTAGAGATCTCATTTGGCATCTTAGGGAAGATAAGGGGTTCATTAACTTATGTGGATATAATTAAGGACATGTATGAGGGAGCTGTGACGAGTGTCAAAACAACATAAGGCCAAAGCAACAAGTTCCCACTTACAGTTGGGTTACACCAAGGATCAGTTTTAAGCCCTTATCTATTTGTTTTCATTATGGACGATCTAACCAAGCACATCTAAGGCCAGGTCTCATGGTGTATGTTATTCGTTGATGATATCGTTTTGATAGATGAAAAAAGTGGAAGAGATTAATACTAACTTGGATGAATTGGGATAAGAAAGTTACTAAGAAATAGAAAAACAGAAGTATCTTTTAGGAACTTCTCTAACTCAGAATAAGAAGAAGAAATAGGGGATTGCTCTTTAATGAGCACATGGTTAGTTTGATTGACAAAGAAATAATTTTATGTTAAAAAAAAACAACTCGACTGCAACTTCAACCACCATCCCACCACTACCTCCACCCCCACCACTGCCCCACCACCACCACCACCACCATCACCCTCCTCCAATTCCATCATCACACTACCACCATCGTCTATGCAAAAATTTTGGGTATTAAATGATATTTTGTAAAATTATATAAGTTCCTTACACATAAATTAATATTCAATTAACAAACACACTTCTATATCTTTTCTAGCCTTTAAATAGAAATTACTATATGTTATATAATGCCAATTTTTTTGTAAAGCTTAATAATGTTATGGATAGGAAGGTTGTGATCAAGGAACCGCAAACTCTATTCCAAGTTTATTGTTTAGCTTAAAATTTTTCTTTATTTCTCTCCAGAGAAATACAAAAAGTCATTTTCTAGATAGAAATTTAGGCCAAAAGCAAAATGGGTATCATGCAAACCCCAAATGTCTACCTTTCAAAAGTTCCAATAAATCCTCCATTCTTTATGCTTTTTTTTGTGTATAATTTATGTTACTTTATTTAAAATATGTATCTATGCAACCCTAAAATAAGCTTATTTGCAAGAAATTGTTGTCCAATGGAATGATGTCTAGAAAAGCTGTTTTTTTTTGGGAGGGTGGGGGAGAATTGATATTTACTGAATATTATCTCACATAAATTATATGGCTCCTATGGTTATTAATTATTAGATGATAGTTATAGCTTGAATAATTATAAAAGTAGCTCTCCTTATTCTTGTAGCAAACAACGTGATCACTTGAA